>NC_091992.1:5111290-5166290 GCF_044704955.1 Pristiophorus japonicus | reverse complement strand
CAGACTGTAGTGGCCACGGGCTGGTTTGGAGATGAAAATATTGAGTGGCCTATTATAATTATCAAACGGCCACAAAGACGCCAAATTAGTATCTCCAGCTACGACTGGAGGCAAGCTCTCAGGGGAAGATATATGATTATGTACAATAAAAGGTTTAGTGTCTTTGCAAAGCAGCAACACAATGGGGAGATTCAGCAGTAGTCAAAAGCCCCAGGAGAACTCTCCAGTCAAGTTTGTGAACAAGCTGCAAGCTCGGAGATTGCGTTCCAGCTGTCACTCACTCCCGTTCAGCCCTTCTCGGCGGCTCGGGCCAGTGTTTGTGCTGATCAAGCTTACAGATAAAACAAAACTTGCATTTCTATCGTACTTTTCACAGCCTCAGGACAATGTGATTGCACGAGAGAGAGGGTACAGGAGGAGATTGACAAGGATGTCGCCGGGACTGGAGAAGTTTAGCTATGAGGAAAGATTGGATCGGCTGGGGTTGTTTTCTTTGGAACAGAGGAGGCCGAGGGGAGACCTCACTGAGGCGTATACAATTATGAGAGGCCCAGATAGAGTGGATATGAAGGATCTATTTCCCTTAGCAGAGAGGTCAATAACCAGGGGACATAGATTTAAAGTAATTGGTAGAAGGATTAGAGGGGAGATGTGGAGATTTTTTTTCACCCAGAGGGTGGTGAGGGTCTGGAACTCACTGCCCGAAAGGGTGGTAGAGGCAGAAACCCTCACCGCATTTAAAAAGTACTTGGATATGCACTTGATAGGGCTACGGACCAAGAGCTGCAACGTGGGGTTTGGATGGATAGCTCTTGGTCGGCCAGCATGGACACGATGGGCCGAATGGCCTCCTTCTGTGCTGTAAACGTCTAATGATTATATGACATCCCAAAGCACTTTACAGCCGATGAAGTACTTTTTGAAGTGTAGTCACTGTTGTAATGTGTGAAACACAGCAGCCAATTTGCGCACAGCAAGCTCCCACAAACAGCAATGTGATAACGAGCAGATCATCTGTTTTAGTGATGGAGTGGGACTGTGAAGCCACAACCTTCTGACCCAGAGGTGAAAGGTCACCCACTGCACCACAACTGCTGTGCAATGGAACACGTCCTCTTCCCCAACTCCAGAAACCCAGCATCCGTATTAAACACTCCCAGGCAAGGCACGCCACTGCCCCGTACATAACAAAGCGCCAGGTA
Organism: Pristiophorus japonicus; assembly: GCF_044704955.1. Lineage (NCBI taxonomy): Eukaryota > Metazoa > Chordata > Chondrichthyes > Pristiophoridae > Pristiophorus > Pristiophorus japonicus. The sequence goes on along the minus strand of NC_091992.1, from coordinate 5,165,088 downwards.
TTCTGTACTGACCCAGCCACACCCTGCATTAGCACAGTCTCTCTGCAGGATATAGGCAACGTAAATTAGTGCCGAATCCGGAACAGTGAAAAAAGGATTCAGTCGTGTCGTTATTCTGGCACAGTCCCCAACATTTAAAGCGTCCGTCTTTAAAACAGGCATTCACTTAGAGCCCAAATAAACGATAACCATTTACCCATTTGCATTAACGTCCATTTCAAAGTCATCCCCTCCAGCGTCTTAAAAAGTGTCCCCTTTATTTCAGGCAGAATCAGCTGCACTTACTCATTAGTTTGCACCTCGGTAAGTAAAAAGACTTGCATTGCTATAGCGCCTTTCATGACCACCGGACGCCCCAAAGTGCTTTGCAGCCAATGAAGTACTTTTGAAATGTAGTCACTGTTGTGATGCAAGAAACGCGGCAGCCAATTTACGCACAGCAAGCTCCCACAAACAGTAATGTGAATGATGTTGATTGAGGGATAAATATTGGCCCTAGGACACTGTGGATAACTCTCCTGCTCATCTTCGAAATAGTGCCAGGGGATCTTTTGCGTCCACCTGAGAGCAGACCGGGCCTCGGTTTAACATCTCTTCTGAAAGACAGCACCTCTAACAGCGCAGCACTCCCTCAGCACTGCACTGGGAGTGTCAGCCTAGATTTATGTGCCCACATTCCTGGAGTGGGACTTGAACCTACAAACTTCTGACTCACTGAGCCATGCCTGAAAAAGAAGAGAAAGACTTGGATTTATATTTCACGACCTTCCGACGTCCCAAAGCGTTTTACAGCCAATGAAGTACTTTTTGAAGTGCAGTCACAGTTGTAATGTAGGAAGATATATATACACACACAGCAGACACCTCAAAGTGTTGGAGCAGTACCAACAACGGTGTCTCCACAAGATCCTGCAAATCCCCTGGGAGGACAGATGCACCAACGTCAGTGTTCTCGATCAGGCCAACATCCCCAGCATCAAAGCACTGACCACACTCGACCAGCTCCTTGTGTAGGGCACAGTGCAACATCCTCACCAACACCTGGGGGTCCCTGGCCAAAGACTGTCCTAAGTGGAGGAAGAGCATCCGGGAGGACGCTGAGCACCTCGAGTCTCGTCGCCGAGAGCATGCAGAAATCAAGCGCAGGCAGTGGAAGGAGTGTGCGGTAAACCAGTCCCACCCACTCTTTCCTTCAACCACTGTCTGTCCCACCTGTGACAGAGATTGTAATTCCCGTATTGGACTGTTCAGTCACTTTTGGAGCGGAAGCAAGTCTTCCTCGATTTTGAGGGACTGCATATGATGATGACGACGACGTGTTTCTGACTTTCAACTGCTAAACATCAGAAGTCGAATTTGGTGTTACCGTGCCTTTGCCATTTGCCTGTATTCAAATCGTTGCATTTTGCCACAGAAATCAAAGCTCTCCTTGGAGTTGCACAGTTTTGGCCAGGCCCTTCGCAGTGTTTGGAAGTTTAAATGATGCCCGGGATCCGGCACTGCGGGCCTGCACCACCGAATGGACTTGATAGATTATTTCAAAAAAGTAGATTTTAAATCTGAATAGCCGGTGAACGCAAGAATTAGGAGCAGGAGTCGGCCATACGACCCCTCGAGCCTGCTCCACCATTCAATGAGATCATGGCTGATCATCGCCCTCAACTCCACTTTCCCGCCCGATCCCCATATCCCTCGATTCCCATAGAGTCCAAAAATCTATCGATCTCAGCTTTGAATATACTCAGCAATTGAGCCTCCACAGCCCTCTGGGGCAGAGGATTCCAAAGATTCACAGCCCTCCGAGTAAAGAAATTCTTCCTCATCTCAGTCCTAAATGAGACTATGCCCCCTGATTCTAGACTCTCCAGCCCGGGGGAAACATCCTCACAGCATCTACCCTGTTAATTCCCCTCAGAATCTTGTATGTTTCAATGAGATCATCTCTCATTCTTCTAAACTCCAGAGAGTATTGGGTCAATCTACTCAATCTCTCCTCATAGGACAACCCTATTATCCCAGGAATCAATCTAGTGAACCTTTGTTGCACCCCCTTTAAAAGGCAAATATATCTTACCTTAGGTACCAAGACCAAAACTGTACACAGTACTCTAGGTGTGGTCTCATCGAGGCCCTGTATAATTGCAGTAAGACTTCCTTAGTCTTGTACTCCAACCCACTTACAATAAAAGCCAATGTACCATTGGCCTTCCTAATTGCTTGTTGATTGCGAAGACGGTGAGGAGAGTCCCATCGCTATTCGTGTCCCCAAAACTGGATACTGTGTGGAGGAAGTGGAAAATAAATCAGCCAGAATAACCGCACCTGGTCCCTGCCCAGTGACAGACGGATGACGAGAGGACCTGGTTTGTATCGGATGTCCCCATGAGGCCAGTCACTGACAAGGCTACATGAAGAATAAGACACTTTGCTGCGATACCAAGGGGTAGCTGGCCACTTGGAGCATCTGCACCCCTCCCAGCACGAGTCAGCATCTTCAGGAGAGGAGGAGAGAAAAGGTGTGCCGATAATGAACATGTTGGGATGGTATTCCTCTCCCCGTCATTTTAACTTTTAAAACAGGCACATCCCCTGGAAGAAAATTGCATTAACACAGCACATCACCACAGCGCTCAATAGGACCTCAGGTACAATTGCGCTGCCAACTGCAGCAACAAAGTTTCTACACAGAAAGATCCCACAAAGAACAATACAGGGAATAGAAAGAAAGTACTTGCATTTCTATAGTGCCTTTCACAACCTCAGGGCGACCCAAAGCACTTGCACTGAGTCCCGCTCACCCATCAACCCCTGTGCTCGCTGCCCCATGTCCTAATTCGCACCAAGTCCCGCTCACCCATCACCCCCTGTGCCCCGTGCCCTAACTCGCACCAAGTCCCATTCACCTATCACCCCCTGTGCCCCGTGTCCTAACTCGCACCAAGTCCCACTCACCCATCACTCCCTGTGCTCGCTGACCGTGTCCTAACTCGCACCAAGTCCTGCTCACCCATCACCCTGTGCTCGCTGACCATGTCCTAACTCGCACTAAGTCCTGCTCACCCATCACCCCCTGTGCTCGCTGACCTACATTGGCTCCCAGTTAAGCAACGTCTCAATTTCAAAATTCACATCCTCGTGTTCAAATCCCTCCATGGCCTCATCCCTTCCCTATCTCTATAACCTCTTCCAGCCCCACAACGCTACAAGATACAATTCTGGCCTCTTGATCATCCCGTATTGCCATCACTCCACCATCGGTGGCCGTGCCTTCTGTTGCCTCAGCCACGGGCTCTGGAACTTCCTGCCTAAACCTGCCAAGTTGGTCTTTACAGCCAAAGAGGTAATTTTGACGGGCAGTCACTGTTGTAATGTAGCAATGGCTAGTTGATGTAGGAGTGACGAGTTAGTGTACCTTTGGCAGTCTTGGTTGAGAGGGGAACATGGGCCAGGATAGTTCCTTACTCTTCTTGCAATCATACCTCAGTTTAAAGTCTCATCGGAAGAACAAAATGCAGCACCCAGTTAGTCCTGGAGCGGGGCGTGAATCCACGATGGAGGAACTGATTCCACCAACTGTGCCAAGTCTCCTGTTAATCCATTATGTTGTGGTTCAGAAAAAAATAATCACCATGGATTCCTTAAGCAGCTATGGGCAGAACTTGTGATTTGCAAAATAGCAGGGGCCGTTTGTGGATGAATACCATATCATAAAATAACAAAATGAAAGAGTCTGAAATGCAGTAAAGTTTTTTTATTCGGAAGCACTTGTAACAACAGAACCAGCCATTTACATAGTGAGTGGTGTTCACTGTATAAATAGATAGATAGAAAGACTTGCATTTATATAGCGCCTCTCATGACCTCAGGACAGCCCAAAATGTTTTACAGTCAAATAAGTACTTTTGAAGTCACTGTTGTAATGTAGGAAATAGAGAACAGATAAAAGGAAGAGAGGAAATAAAAACTGAATTGAAATAAATGGAGAGAGGAAAGAACATATAAAAGACTTAATACGGGACGAGTTGGCCGAGCCTGCAGCACAAGCTGTATTCAGCTCATGAGGTGGATGAGCCCAACGAGCTTCCGTCTGCCACTGCCCCCTTTCATGCTCTTATTAAATATCTTCACTCAAAAACTTTTAAAACGACAGATTGAAGAGTAACAAGAGGCTAATTGGAGCCAGACTGAAGGTCATCTGGGGAGAAATATGGTAAGGACAAGGGAGTGTAATTTAAGCCAGTTGTGCAGAGAGGCTGCAGTGCAGCACGTTGGAGCAACCTTTATTGAGAAGGGGTTTCGGGTCAAGTGGGACCCACCACTCCGAGTGATGCTGCTCTTGGCTAATTGCTGCAGCTGTCTGATAACTTCTTTCTGGAATGCTGGCCAAAACAGAGTTTGGACCCAGATCAATTTCCACATCTGTGGAAAAATAACTACACTTCATCGCTCTTCTAATGGAGATGTATTAGAAGAGCTGAAGATCTTGCCCTTGGAACCGTTGAGGACCTTCTCGTCTCCATTAGTATTCTAAATTCTTCCCTATGCCTTGATCCAGTGAGAAATAAGCCTTGCATTTCTAGCATCTTTCACAACATCAGGGTGTCCCGCAAAGTAGTTTTTGTATCGAAGTATAGTCGGTGTTGTAATGTAGGAAACGCGGCAGCCAATTTATGCACAGCAAGCTCCCACAAACAGCAATGTGGTCTTTCCATCAACTCGCTATGGACTAAACTCACATGGGGAAAACATGTGATCCCTGTGGATCTCCCTATCTAGAGATTCTGGCATCCTGCATTACAACAGTAACTACAAATCATAAAGTACTTCATTGGCTGTAAAGCACTTTGGGACGTAGCTGAGGTCATGAAAGGTGCTATATAAAGGCAAGTCTTTGCTTTCTGTTGCTTGGGGGTGGTGAAAGTCATGCTTCACTGCACATCAAGCATCAAGGCAGTTAGTGCAGAGTTCTAATTCCATTTCTCGCTCCACTTTAAATGCATTCTCAAGCCCATCATTATTGCAAGGGGGATGGAGTATAAAAGCAGAGATGTCCTGCTACAGTTGCACAGGGTATTGGTGAGGCCACACTTGGAGTACTGCGTGCAGTTTTGGTCTCCTTATTTAAGGAAGGATAAGAACATAAGAAATAGGAGCAGGAGCAGGCCATACGGCCCCTCGAGCCTGCTCTGCTATTTAATACGATCATGGCTGATCCGATCATGGACTCAGGTCCACTTTCCTGCCCGCTCCCCATAACCCCTTATTCCCTTTTCGTTTAAGAAACTGTCTATTTCGGTCTTAAATTTATTCAATGTCCCAGCTTCCACAGCTCTCTGAGGCAGCGAATTCCACAGATCTACAACCCTCCGAGAAGAAATTTCTCATCTCAGTTTTAAATGGGTGGCCCCTTATTCTAAGATCATGCCCTCCAGTTCGAGTCTCCCCAATCAGTGGAAGCTGCGTCATTGAATAAATTTATAGCAGAGATAGACAGTTTCTTAAACGATAAAGGGAATAAGGGGTTATGGGGAGCGGGCAGGGAAGTGGACCTGAGTCCATGATCAAATCAACCATGATCTTATTAAATGGCGGAGCAGGCTCGAGGGACCAAATAGCCTACTCCTATTTCAAGTCGGCATTTCATTCCCTGCTCCAAATCTGTCGATTCATCGCTCAGTGTCCATTTCTATTGGTGAAACACCTTGGGACCCATCCTCATGTCATGGGTTCATTGTCCCATGTCATGGGTCAGATGTGTGGAGCAGAACGGACGCGAATCTTTTGGTCCTCCGACCGCTGGGGGCGCCGAACGCCCTCCTCCTTCAGTCCCACGACTGCTCCTGAACACATCGAATATCGTTGGCAATAAAAATGTGAAAGGCCGAGAAAGTTAATGCAAAAAAACCCGACCTGAAATGATTTTAATGTGAGCAGGAGCCGGCTCGAAGCGGCGGCGGGCTCCACCGTGGCCGCGAGCGCGCATGCGTACGGACCGCTGCTTAGTGGTGACCGCGCATGCGCACGAGCCAGAAATGGGAACGAGCCGCCATGCGCATGCGCCGCCAGTCGCTGCGTCTGTCGTGTTTTTTTTTGCCGCAGAAGCGAGCGAGCAGCGCGGGCCGAAGCAGCGAGCGGATTCAATGACCTTACCCACCGTTTAACTATGCAGTCCTGTCAGCTCCACAGAAAGTAAGTGTCCGCTCGGCGTCCGAGGCTCCAGCCGCGTCTTTTTTCCCTCCCCCTTCCTCTCTCTCTCTCTCTCTCATTTTATATTCTTGAGGCGGCGTCGGACGCCTAACAAAAGAGGGGGCGGGCGCCGGGGCAACCGGGCCGGCCGGCGGAAGTCCCGCCCTTCCCTCGACGCCGATTGGTCAGCCGTGCCCTCAACGGGCGGGGCGCCGCCGCCAGAGCCGATTCGCCATTGGTCGGGCGCCTCTGTCCATCACCCCAGCTGCCGCCTTGTTTCCGGCAGGGAGTTGAGCTGAGAGGATTTTTTTTTGGTTGCTTTCTCTCTCTCTCTCTCGTTCTCTCAAAGTGTCCCCAAATTAAATTTATTATCACACGGTGTGGGGGGGGGGAATTAAAAAAAAAAAAAATATTAATGCCTTCGAACGAGGAAAAGCAAGCGCCGCCGGCCTTGTCGTATGGAGGTTGCAGCCTTTACAGAAAATATCTCCGAGTAAGAATCCGCCAGTTGTCTCTATTTAACTTTTTAAATGTCTGAAATTCTCAAATTCGCACCCAGAACGTTTTAAATATATAGTTATTTGCGGGGGGGGAGGATTGTAACTCAATGGGGCGAAGATTGCTGCAAATGGCAAACTCGCAGCTGTGGCAACTGTTGTCATTTTTTTAATCATATGTGGGGGAAAAAAATGCCCAAGTATTAAAAGTTAACTTTAAAAAAAAAAAAATATATATATATATCTATAAACTCTTATTTTTGAGGTAATTTAAGAAAAAAAAATAGGGAATGGGAGTCATAATTCGTCTTAAAAATCCGGTCTGTGAGGCGTCAGGCTGCGCTTTGTGTGTGTGTGAAATTTCTCTCTGATGTCAAGGCTTTTTAATATATAAAAGGGAAGCTTAAGAGACTGCTATTTAAATGCAGTATTTCAAGGGGGTGGGTTGGTGTGTGCTCTGCAAAATCTTTATTAAACCAGAGCCGTCTGTCCATGTCACACGAAGATTAATGTGGGGAGAGGGAGGCGGAGGGGGACACACAGAGAAATCGCTGCTTGATTTGAATTGCCAGCTCTTTTCATCTGCGATCCTGAGAGATTGTGGTGTTAGGCGGTGGCATAACCTTGTGGCTGATGCACGGTTTAATCAGTGGAGGCAATCTGCAATCTTTACAGTGCGCCATTGTTACAAAGGCATTTCCCCCCCCCCCCTCCTCTCTCTTCCCTTACTGTTTTTAAAACCAGTTTATCTTGAATTGATTAGCAGAGAATCCGGCGTGACTAATCATTTGCGCAGAACGGCAGCGGTTGTCATTAGTTATATCCCCCCCCTCTCTTTCCTCACCACCCATCGCATCCCCAGAGAATAACAATTAATTGTGGTCGTGCGACATTATTGTACTTTCAATGCGTGTCCTCACCTACCCCCCCCCCCCGCAACCCTTTTTCAGTTCTAAAAGGACAAAACACATGGAAATGAGGTAATGTGGGACGAAATGAAGAGCTGCGGATTAATTTGCTTTTTTTAAACAAGAGGAAATAAAATCGTGAACATGAGAACGAAGTTCCAGAAGAAGCTGCTCGTTATGAGGCCGATGAGTAGATGGAGACTGTGTTATCTTTTGCAAGGGGAGATAAGAGAATGGATTGCTGGCCTGTTTCTGAACCCTGTTTTTAATGAGCTGGTTGCTAGGCACATTTCATCTCGATCAGTTTAATCCTCAAGATGTCGTTTACACGGCCTGCACTTTGTGATGCCGGGTAATACATGCAACTTACTCACATTAAGACTTTCTGTGCAGCCAGCGATTGAGCAGTTTTGGGAGGCCTTCAGATGTGCAAACCATGCACTTAAATCTTAAGCTGTAATATAAATTTCAGTGGACGTTGTAAGTGTTTTGGTTGACTTGTCTTATAATTATGTTGACGTTTAAAAAAACATTCTTGCACTAAAATTACTTTTGTTTCTAACTGCTTGCACATTTAACTAATTGGGCTAATTAAAGTGAGGGGACAGTAATTTTCTAGGGAGTTAGATTTTACGTAAATGTTTTCTGATTGTTCCCATGTGGCTGAGTTTTAAAAAAAAAATAATGTTTAAACTTTGGTTTCAATTTTTGAAGTTCATTCATGTTGTCCATTTATATTTTCTCCTTTTGTGCTGAGGTATAATTTACTCCCAAAGCACCTGTTTCGCTCCAAGCTTTTATTAAATTACTGAAGAGCTGTTTGTGTCATCTATATTTGAGGTCTAGTTTTTAAAGTAAGCTGAATAAACAAGTGACAGTTTTGATCTGTGCTAGAGACCGATCTTTTACCAGGAGTGAGCTGGCAAAAGCTATTCTGCCAGCTATATTGTACAGTTTACCAGTTAAAGTTTAATAGTGCTGCAACAGCATTTCCATGTCTTAGTGAGGTACTGGAGCAAAGTGTGCTGTAAATTTTGAGTACATAAATGAGTACCAGTCTCCTCCAGAATTCCAATGCAAAAAGATAATGGCTGTTGAGAATTTACTAATTCCCAGCCGCTATTCTCAGCAGTGCCACAAGGAAAGGATGCTGCGTCTGTTGGTAAGGTGCAGTTAGTTTGTCAACACGTCATTCTCTCCAGATTTGATTATACTGCAATCCAATCTTTTTGCCATTTGTGAATTAAAGTTACGGCTGATAGGAAACCGAAATATTGTGATTCCACCGGACAGTTGGAAGACAGTTTGAGTTGTTAGTACATGTTTAGCACGTAACTCATGTCCTCATGGGACTCAAAGCTGAGGGCGCCGAGGCAGCAAACCGTTCTGAGTCTCTTGTTCATGTGATCCTATCAAAGATCAACTCCATCTTCTCTAAAGGGAGGCCTGGTAATACTGAATTAACTTTCTTCTCTCCATTTCCTCTGTCCCGGGGGTGTGTGGTGGTGGTGGTGGTGGTGGGGGATGCAGAATTTAGAATATCACACCATAATGTTTCGCTAATCTGGCACTAATCCAACTTGGTTTTTTATTTTACACGCAGCCTTTTAAAAATTCTGAGTCCACTATAATGCACATCCTAACCCATCTCTGGGGAAAATTGGCATTGAGCAAGATACAGCTTGATCGAAGGGTACTTTAATCCGGTATCCTAGTCAGGAGGTCAGTCTGTCCCAATTAAATGGGTGGGTTGGAGTTTACCGAAGCTGGAATTTCTGATTTGAGTGTTACTAACTGTGCCCCTGGCTCTTGAGTCAAATCTTGATAAATGCCAATTTTCTGAGATGTTGCATGAATTTCATTGATTTAGAATTTCAGAAGATAGCACTTGCAATAAAACCCACAGGCTCTGTGTGTTCATTGCTGAATGAAAACACTTTTTTTTGTTTCCATTTTTCCCCATTATCTCTTCTTTTCAAAGTGGCAGGTGACTGGCTGCTCACGAGTGCACCAAAAATTCCACCCTTTCAGCCTCTTTAATTTCATCCTTCCAGAATACAACTCAACTGCTTTCCCATCACAGCGTTCAGCTTTTTCCTAATTGAGTTTAGTGTCGAGCCCATCTGGCCTAGGGTCTGCCCAAGTTTATTTGTCACTGCGCCAATCCTGGTATTAGCAGGTTTTTGATTATTTTTGGGGGAGGGGGATCCAAAGCCAAAGCCAAGTGTGATCCTGTCCACTCAGCACACTCTCGTAGGGGTCACTGGACAACAATCTGGAGTCCTTCCCTGTCCCACTTCTTGTCCAAAGGCATTGAAACCGGACCACACAATGCAGTCACCATATACATGTTACAGCACCAAGAGGGTTTACTGTGATTGAAAGGCTGCATTAGAGGGAGCAGCATGCGGTGGCCCAGCACGGTCCCGGCCTGCAATACCATCAGCAGGCCGGTTCTATCAGAGGGAACAGCGTGCAGCGGCATATCACTGCAGGAGGGCGACGGCTGCAAGTCAGGTCGCTGATTGCAGTGCGGGCGGGCACGGCAGGAGGGGCGAAGGAGCGACAAGAGTCCGTCGAAGGAAGTGACCGGGGCCCAGGAGTGGCATGAGTCTGCGACCCAGAAGAGGCGAGGGCCCAGGGTCAGCACGGGCCAGCCCACACTGCTATATGTGTGCGCTCTAGGTCCGTGCAGCAGAGCTGGTCTCCAGTCATCTTGGGTAATCCTTGCCAGTGGACCAAGACCTAGCTCTGTCCAGCCTGTGGGGCGGCTAGTGTGCAACGGCCACCCCACGTTAAAAAAAAAAAATCCAAGCACCGGCATCTTCCACCCTCCAAGATGTAGTTTGGGATCTGGAATATTAGGTCCTTCATTGAAACACCTGTGAACTCATTCCTTTATGGCGTGGAAGCAAGTCATCCTTGCTTTGAGCGACTGCCTATGATGATGATGATGGTTACAGCACCGCAACAGGCCATTGGCCTGACTGGTTTATCCTCCACACAAGCCTCCTGTCATCTCACCCTACTCCTTTCTCCCTCATGCACTTACCTATTTTCCCCTTAAATGCCACTGTACTATTCGCCTCAACTGCTCCCTGTGGTAGCGAGTTCTGCTTTCTCGCCTCCCTCTGGGAAAAGAAATTTCTCCTGAGTTCCTTATCATAGAATGGTTACAGCACAGGAGGCCGGTCGGGACCGTGCTGGCTTTCTGCAAGAGCACTTCAACCAGTCCCACTCCCCCGCCCTTTCCCCGTAGCCCTGCAAATATTTTTCCTTCAGATACTTATCCAACTCCCTTTTGAAAGCCACGATTGAGTCTGCCTCCAGCATCCTTGGATTCCTTAGTGACGATCTTATATTTATGGTCCCTAGTTTTAGAGTACCCCACAAGTGGAAACATCTCTATGTCTACCCTATCAAATTTAGAGAAAAGTCCCAGCTTGTTCAGTCTTTGTTGATGGTTATAACCTCTCAGCTCTAGTAACATCCACATAAATCTTTTTTGATTATCCATTGAGTCATCAAAGAATCCTTTATTTATTTCCTTCACTTTAATCTGTCACTTACCATGCTGCCCGATGCCATGTTGCTCATGAATATGGACGTGCTTCTACCGTTGTAATATCAGAACAGCTGCAGTAGCTTCCTGCTTGAATACAAACTGATTTTATTCTAAAACAAACTGGATTTTTAACCACAATACAAGGATTGGAGGGAGCCCAAATTGATTTATTTTGCACTGCCTGTATAGAAGTCAATTTTCAAGTTATTTGAAACTTCCATATAGGCTGCAGTGGGGAAAACTGATAAATTTGCACTATTTCTGGTTTACCCTGTATAATCCTCTGGAAATCCATTAAAACACTTTTAATATTACAAATAAATCTCTCTCTCACGGTGGAATTTTTTCTGCTTGGGTCAGGAGTTTTGCATCCTGAGAGTGAATAAAAAGTGATTTAGTACACCAGACGTTCTGTACTTGGATCATGTAGTTGTTAATAATTAACCAACATTTCAGATTTAAAATGCAGAAATTATAACTGGCTTCTCAAACCTTTTCCAAAACCTGCTGTGACTTGGAGCCAGAGCATTGGGCTTAATTTGTTGCAGCTCAAAATGTGGGGCACCAGCCTTGGGGGACAGGCAGGCAGGCAGAGACCAAGGCATTCAGAAAGAAGATTGAGCCTCGACCCATTGGATTTTAGAAGAATGAGAGGTGATCTTATTGAAACGTAGAAGATTCTGAGGAGGCTTGATGGGGTGGATGCTGAGAGGATGTTCCCCCCCCCCCCCCCCGGTGGGGGAATCTAGAACTAGGGGGCATAGTTTCGGAATAAGGGGTCGCCCATTTAAAACGGGAGACGCGGAGGAATTTCTTCTGAGGGTCGTGAATCTTTGGAATTCTCCATCCCAGAGAGCAGTGGAGGCTGGGTCATTGAATATATTTAAGGTGGAGATACAGATTTTTGAATGATAAGGGAGTGATTATCATCATAGGCAGTCCCCCTCAGGATGCAAAACTCCTGACCCCAAGCAGAAAAAAATTCTACCATGTGAAGGAGATTTATTTGTAATAAGTGTTTTCTTGGATTTCCAGGGAGGGAGACTTGCTTACACACTCACAATGAGTTCTCAGGTGATTGTACACTCCAAGACAGGACTTAGTCTCTGTCACAGGTGGGACAGACAGTGGTTGAAGAAAAGGGTGGGTGGGGAGACTGGTTTGCCGCACGCTCTTTCCGCTGTCTGCGCTTGATTTTTGCATGCTCTCGGCGACGAAACTCGAGGTGCTCAATGCCTGTGCAGAACAAAGGAAATTAGGGATAGTGTTAAATCCAAGGAAGAGGCATATAAATTGGCCAGAAAAAGCAGCAAACCTGAGGACTGGGAGAAATTTAGAATTCAGCAGAGGAGAACAAAGGGTTGAATTAAGAGGGGGAAAATAGAGTCCGAAAGTAAGCATACAGGGAACATAAAAACTGACTGAAAAATCTTCTATAGATATGTGAAGAGAACAAGATTAGTGAAGACAAATGTAGGTCCCTTGCAGTCAGAATCAGGTGAATTTATAATGGGGAACAAAGAAATGGCAGACCAATTGAACAGATACTTTGGTTCTGTCTTCACTAAGGAAGACACAAATAACCTTCTGGAAATACTAGGGGACCGAGGGTCTAGATAGAAGGAGGATCTGAAGGAAATCCTTATTAAGGAAATTGTGTTAGGGAAATTGATGGGATTGAAGGACGATAAATCCTCAGGGCCTGATAGTCTGCATCCGAGAGTACTTAAGGAAGTGGCCCTCGAAATAGTAGATGCATTGGTCATCATTTTCCAACATTCTATAGACTCTGGATCAGTTGTTATGGATTGGAGGGAAGCTAATGTAACCCCACTTTTTAAAAAAGAGGGGAGAGAGAAAACAGGAATTATAGACCAGTTAGCCTGACATTGGTGGTGGGGAAAATGTTGGAATCAATTATTAAAGATGAAATAGCAGCACATTTGGAAAGCAGTGACAGGATCGGTCCAAGTCAGCATGGATTTATGAAAGGGAAATCATGCTTCACAAATCTTCTAGAATTTTTTGAGGATGTAACGAGTAGAATGGACAAGGGAGAACCAATGAATGTGGTGTATTTGGATTTTCAAAAGGCTTTTGACAAGGTCCCACACAAGAGATTAGTGTGCTAAGTTAAAGCACATGATATTGGGGGTAATGTATTGATGTGGATAGAGAATTGGTTGGCAGATAGGAAGCAAAGAGTGGGAATAAACAGGTCCTTTTCAGAATGGCAGGCAGTGTCTAGTGGGGTACCGCAAGGTTCAGTGTTGGGACCCCAACTATTTACACTATACATCAATGATTTAGACAAATGAATTGAGTGTAATATCTCCAAGTTTGCAGATGACACTAAGCTGGATGGCAGTGTGAGTTGTGAGGAGGATGCTAAGAGGCTACAGGGTGACTTGGGTTAGGTGAATGGGCAAATGCATGGCAGATGCAGTATAATGTAGATAAATGTGAGGTTATCCACTTTGGTGGCAAAAACAGGAAGGCAGAATATTATCTGAATGGTGACAGTTTAGGAAAAGGGGAGGTGCAATGAGACCTGGGTGTCATGGTACATCAGTCAGTAAAAGTTGGCATGCAGGTACAGCAGGTGGTGAAGCCATGTTGGCCTTCATAGCGAGAGGAGTTGAGTTTTGGAGCAGGGAGGTCTTACTGCAGTTGTTCAGGGCCTTGGTGAGGCCACACCTTGAATATTGTGTACAGTTTTGGTCTCCTAATCTGAGGAAGACATTCTTGCGATTGAGGGAGTGCAGCAAAGGTTCACCAGACTGATTCCTGGGATGGCAGGACTGACATATGAAGAAAGACTGGATTGACGAGGCTTATCACTGGAATTTAGAAGAATGAGAGGGGATCTCATAGAAGCGTATAAGATTCTGACGGGACTGGACAGGTTAGATGCAGGAAGAATGTTCCTGATGTTGGGGAAGTCCAGAACTAGGGGTCACAGTCTAAGGATAAGGGGTAAGCCATTTAGGACTGATGAGGAAAAACTTCTTCACTCAGAATTGTGAACCTGTGGAATTCTCGATCACAGAAAGTTGTTGAGGCCAGTTCGTTAAATATATTCAAAAGGGAGTTAGATGTGGCCCTTGCGGCTAAAGGGATCAAGGGGTATGGAGAGAAAGCAGGAATGGGGTACTGAAGTTGCACGATCAGCCATGATCATATTGAATGGCGGTGCAGGCTTGAAGGGCCGCATGGCCTACTCCTGCACCTATTTTCTATGTTTGTATGCTCTTCTTCCATTTAGGGTGGACTTGGGCCAGGGATTTCTAGGTGTCAGTGGGGAGGCATTGAGGGTGTCCTTGAAACATTTTCTCTGGGAGGATAGACGCACCAACGTCAGTGTTGTCGATCAGGCTAACATCCGCAGCGTCGAAGTGCTGACCACATTCGACCAGCTCCGTTGGGCGGACCACATTGTCCGCATGTCCGACCCGAGTCTCCCAAAGCAAGCGCTCGACTTTGAACTCCGACACAGCAAGGCAGTGAAGGGTTATGGGGAGCGGGCAGGGAAGTGGAGTCGAGGCCAAGATCAGATCAGCCATGATCTTATTGAATGGTGGAGCAGGCCCGTGGAGGCCAAATGGATGACTCCTGCTCCTATTTCTTATGTTATAAAAAGAAAACATATAGCTTTAGTGAATTCCTTGAAATAAAGGAAAGGGAAAATATGAAGGAGCTCATCCCTGTGTATCAGCTGCCTGGCAGAGGAAAGGGGTCAGGCTGCACATCTGAGTACATTGTAAGTGTCTACGATCTTCCGACTGAACCCCATGCAAGCCTACGGTGATCCTACAAAACTATTTGATTAAGTGCATGGGTTGTCTCATGGGAGTAGGAAACGTTTTAAGAAATGCTTGTTTAAACAGTGTTTGTTCAAAATATAGAAAAATGTACCCGACCCCATCATTGAATACCAAAGCCAACGAACTATATACTGAGACCCTTCAGTATAAAGCTGAGACGTTCAATGTTTTGGCAAATTTGACATTGTTCTCCTTTATTTTGAGAAGAATTCCTGCATTGGTTACGTAGCATCTTCCAGCAGTAAGGTCCATTGTTTTCAGTAACTGAATAGAATTGTAGGTCAGACTGTAAGCTGAAAGAACCTTGCAGTTCCAAGTCCTAATTCCAAAATGGTAGCCCTGACGATGTGAAGAATGGATCCAAAATGACCCAATTGTTGGGCAAGGAGTTCTACTTCTGATCGTGATCCCTGCGGGAATGTGTGTGCATGGGATTGAATTTGGCTGTGACCTCCTCTCCAACTCATGGTTTGTATATGATAACCCTTTGGGTACAGGGGAAGGATCACACCTTGGATGATGTACCAAAGACCCCTGCTGCCCTTGGGATGAACCCAAGCATGAGTTACTGCCTTCATATACATGTGTGTGTGTGATGTGTATTGTTCAGCAATGGTCATGGCATCAAATCACATGCTTTACGCAGGCTTAAAGCTCTTTTTAAAAAAAAAAATGCGGATCTGAAAACATCCGTTTTTTGGAAAGGTCCTTATTTTCCGGGATTGTAGCCACTCAAGAGCTTTACTGGGTGTGCAGAATTATGAAAAGTGATTTCTGACCAACAAAAAATATTTCGATAGTGCCTTCCAAGGTGCTTCCCAGGAGGATTATCGAACAAAACTTGACACTGAGCCACATGGGATATTCGGACAGGTGACTAAAAGCTTGGTTAAAGAGGGAGCTTTTAAGGAGTGTCTTAAAGGAGAAGAGAGAGGTTTAAGCGGGAATTCCAGAGCTTAGTCAAACTGGTATTTTAGCTGCAGTTGGAACATGTGCAGACTGCAGTATGCGGGCAGCAAATCCTGCTGCATGGTGTCTGCAGAAATTGGATGATTTGTTGCAGGACGCCCATCACTTGCCCTACCCAAAGTGCGGGATACCTGTAGGGTTAGGCAAAGTGCAGGTTTGTATGACTGGTCTCGGTTGCCCATCGAACCATGGGTGCTGCTGTTTGCAGTACAGGAAAGCGGATGGAGAGCTCATATTAGCACAGCTTGCTTTTGTTAGATGTGCCGCATTATTAAGAATTTCTGTTGCATTCTGCAAGCAAGGGCAGGTTGGTTGCCACTGACAACTTGGTGCAAATCCAGGCTAATGTTTAATTACGTATAATTAACTGCGAGCGCAAACTGTAGTTGTAATTATGCAAAACAAATGGCATACGAAGAATAAATACATTGCACTTCTTGGAGTAAAGTCCCCAGGGCCTGGGCTTCATCTAATTCCATAAACAGCGATTCCAGTTTTTTGAAGAAATGAATGTAAAACCATTACAGGGTGCCATTATTCCTGAGTGAGTAATGGCAATTACCAAAATCTATTTGCTGACTGAACAGATATGTAAGGGGAATGAGTAAAGCCACACATGCTGTAAATCTGCAATAACATCCCATTTTGATGGACTCTCATCAGAAACACTACCATCTTTTCAGATACTGTCGAACCTTCTATGTTTTCAGCATTTTCTGTCTTCATTTATAAAAAAAATGTGTATATATATGTACAGGTATTGGAATTGTCGTGTGGCCATTCTGATCAGAACTTCCCTTAAAAAAAGAACCTCGTGAATGTGGGTGTAATGGTAGTTCTGCTGATAATTGCAGAAATCTCTGAAAAAAGCACCTGCCCACAGGAGATTTCCAATACTGATTTAAATCGCCCATTGGCATTTCGGTCTCAAAAGATAACGGCAGCGGGATATTGGTGGTCACCAAATGTGACTCATTTTACTAACAAATCGGCATTAGAACCATTTGTTCTTGCGCAGTGAGTTATGATCTAAATGGTGGAAGCAGATTCAATAGTAACTTTCAAAAGGGAATTGGATAAATACTTGAAAAGGAAACGTATGCAGGACTGTGGGGAAAGAGCGAGGGGGAGTGGGACTAATTGGAGAGCTCTTTCAGAGAGCTGGCACAGGCATGATGGGCCAAATGGCCTCCTGTGCTGTCAGAGTCTATGATTTGCTGGCAAATTAATGCGAAAGTTCATTTTTGTACATTTTTCAAAAAATAGATAATTAGTTTCTCATTGATGGTGGAAAAGAGCATTTGATGGTGACTGAGGATGGGTAATTTAAACATTCAACCTCCAAAACTTGTGTTGAGTAGCAATTTGCTACTCCCAGCAAATTGAACCTTTGTAGATTTTGTTGTTGAAAATTGGTCTCACTGTTATGCAAACACATGCAGTCCATGTTCCCTCTCGGTCGTGCAGCAATGGGTAAGATTTTCTTTTTCTTTTTTATATCAGTAAGTAACCTGTTAACATTGTTGTCGCCAAATTAAGCGTATCTAAGGGTTAAGTCATGGCAGGAGAGCTCGGTCACGTGATATGCTCCTCCTGTACCATGTGGGAACTCGGGGACACTTCCGGTGTCCCTGAAGACTACGTGTGTGGGAAGTGTATCTGCCTCCAGCTCCTGACGGACCGCGTTGCGGATTTGGAACTGAAGGTGGATTCACTCTGGAGCATCCACGATGCTGAGAGTGACGTGAGTAGCACGTGTAGCGAGTTGGTCTTGCCGCAGGTGAAGGGTCCACAGCCAGCTAGGGAATGGAAGACCAGCAGGAAGAGCAGTGCAAGGAAGATAGTGCAGGGGTCCCCTGCAGTCATCCCCCTGCAAAACAGATACACCGCTTTGAGTACTGTTGAGGGGGATGACTCATCAGGGGAGGGCAGCAGCAGCCAAGTTCATGGCACCGTGGCTGGCTCTGTTGCACAGGAAGGCAGGAAAAAGAGTGGGCGAGCGATAGTGATAGGGGATTCAATTGGAAGGGGAATAGATAGGCGTTTCTGCAGCCGCAACCGAAACTCCAGGATGGTATGTTGCCTCCCTGGTGCAAGGGTCAAGGATGTCTTGGAGCGGGTGCAGGACATTCTGAAAAGGGAGGGAGAACAGCCAGTTGTCGTGGTGCACATTGGTTCCAACGACATAGGTTTAAAAAAAAGGGATGAGGTCCTGTGAGACGAATTTAAGGAGCTAGGAGCTAAATTAAAAAGTAGGATCTCAAAAGTAGTAATCTCGGGATTGCTACCAGTGCCACGTGCTAGTCAGAGTAGGAATCACAGGATAGCGCAGATGAATATGTGGCTTGAGCAGTGGTGCAGCAGGGAGGGATTCAAATTCCTGAGGTATTGGAACCGGTTCTGGGGGAGGTGGGACCAGTACAAACCGGACGGTCTGCACCTGGGCAGGACCGGAACCAATGTCCTAGGGGGAGTGTTTGCTAGTGCTGTTGGGGAGGAGTTAAACTAATATGGCAGGATGGGTACCAATGCAGGGAGACAGAGGGAAACAAAAAGGAGACAAAAGCAAAAGACAGAAAGGAGATGAGGAAAAGTGGAGGGCAGAGAAACCCAAGGCAAAAAACAAAGGGCCAATGTACAGCAAAATTCTAAAGGGTCAAAGTGTAATAAAAAGACAAGCCTGAAAGCTCGGTGCCTCAATGCGAGGAGTATTCGGAACCCAGGAGAGGGCTCTGAGCTAGCTAGAGGGGGTGAGAGCGCAGATGAACAGGATCCCAAAAAAGAATGCAAAAGGCAGGAGGCAATAGAGCAGAGTAGCACTGGGGTAAGTGTAAACCACAAGGTGATAGGAAGGGACAATATGTATGAATATAAAGGGGCTGCAGGAGGGGTCAAAACTAAAAATCATGGTTTAAAAACTAGTATTAAAACATTCTACCTAAACGCACGCAGCATTAGAAATAAAGTAAATGAGTTGACGGCACAAATCATTACAAATGGGTATGATTTGGTGGCCATTACAGAAACGTGGTTGCAGGGTGGCCAAGACTGGGAATTAAACATTCGGAAAGATAGACAAGAAGGGAAAGGAGGTGGGGTAGCTCTGTTAATAAAGGATGATATCAGGGCAGTTGTGATAGATGATATTGGCTCTAATGAACAAAATGTTGAATCATTGTGGGTGGAGATTAGAGATAGTAAGGGGAAAAAGTCACTGGTGGGCGTAGTTTATAGGCCCCAAAATAATAACTTCACGGTGGGGCGGACAATAATCAAGGGAATAATGGAGGCATGTGAAAAAGGAATGGTAGTAATCATGGGGGATTTTAACCTACATATCGATTGATCAAATCGCACGGGGTAGCGTGGAGGAGGAATTCATAGCAATGCATACGGGATTGTTTCTTAGAACAGTATGTTACAGAACCTACAAGGGAGCAAGCTATCTTAGATCTGGTCCTATGTAATGAGACAGGAATAATAAACTATCTCCGAGTAAAAGATCCTCTCGGAATGAGTGATCACAGTATGGTTGAATTTGTAATACAGATTGAGGGTGAGGAAGTAGTGTCTCAAACGAGCGTACTATGCTTAAACAAAGGGGACTACAGTGGGATGAGGGCAGAGTTGGCTAAAGTAGACTGGGAACACAGACTAAACGGTGGCACAATTGAGGAACAGTGGTTGACTTTTAAGGAGCTCTTTCATAGTGCTCAACAAAAATATATTCCAGTGAAAAAGAAGGGCGGTAAGAGAAGGGATAACCAGCCATGGATAAACAAGGAAATAAAGAAGAGTATCAAATTAAAAACCAATGCGTATAAGGTGGCCAAGGTTAGTGGGAAACTAGAAGATTGGGAACATTTTAAATGACAGCAAAGAATAACTAAGAAAGCAATAAAGAAAGGAAAGATAGATTACGAAAGTAAACTTGCGCAAAACATAAAAACAGATAGTAAAATCTTTTACCGATATATAAAACGGAAGATAGTGACTAAAGTAAATGTTGGTCCCTTTAGAAGATGAGAAGGGGGATTTAATAATGGGAAATGTGGAAATGGCTGAGACCTTAAACAATTATTTTGCTTCGGTCTTCACAGTTGAAGTCACAAAAACCATGCCAAAAATTGCTGGTCACGGGAATGTGGGAAGGGAGGACCTTGAGACAATCACTATCACTAGGGAGGTCATGCTGGACAGGCTAATAGGACTCAAGGTAGACAAGTCCCCTGATCCTGATGAAATGCATCCCAGGGTATTAAAAGAGATGGCGGAAGTTATAGCAGTTGCACTCGTTATAATCTATCAAAATTCTCTGCACTCTGGGGAGTACCCAGCGGATTGGAAAGCAGCTAATGTAACGCCTCTGTTTAAAAAAGGGGGCAGACAAAAGGCAGGTAACTATAGGCCGGTTAGTTTAACATCTGTAGTGGGGAAAATGCTTGAAGCTATCATTAAGGAAGAAATAGCGGGACATCTAGATAGGAATAGTACAATCAAGCAGACGCAACATGGATTCATGAAGGGGAAATCATGTTTAACTAATTTACTGGAATTCTTTGAGGATATAACGAGCATGGTGGATAGAGGTGTACCGCTGGATGTGGTGTATTTAGATTTCCAAAAGGCATTCGATAAGGTGCCACACAAAAGGTTACTGCAGAAGATAAAAGTACACGGAGTCAGAGGAAATGTATTAGCATGGATAGAGAATTGGCTGGCTAACAGAAAACAGAGAGTTGGGATAAATGAGTCCTTTTTCGGGTTGGAAATCGGTGGTTAGTGGAGTGCCACAGGGATCGGTGTTGGGACCACAACTGTTTACAATATACATAGATGACCTGGAAGAGGGGACAGAGTGTAGTGTAACAAAATTTGCAGATGACACAAAGATTAGTGGGAAAGCGGGTTGTGTAGAGGACACAGAGGCTGCAAAGAGATTTAAGATAGGTTAAGCGAATGGGCTAAGGTTTGGCAGATGGAATACATTGTCGGAAAATGTGAGGTCATCCACCTTGGGGGGAAAAAAACAGTAAAAGGGAATATTATTTGAATGGGGAGAAATTACAACATGCTGCGGTGCAGAGGGACCTGGGGGTCCTTGTGCATGAAACTCTTTTTGGAGTTCACCTGCAAAAACATAAAACATTAAACCGTGCCACCCGACCTGGGTGACACACCAGACATTTACAAGGCCCTTTTTTCCTTTTTTTTTTTTTGTGTTTTTCTTTTTTTTTGTGGTTTTTTTTTTTGGGCGCTAAAATCACATTTTTCCAGTGCCCCCTATAAAAGGGAAGGGGACACTAAAAGCACCGGCAATTAAAACAAATTAAACTTTAAAACGTAAAATCAAATTAAAATTTGGTTGCCGGGCGTGATGATGCACTCCAGTCCCTCCGGTGCCCACCTCTCGCGGAAGGCCGCGAGCGTACCGGTGGACACCGCGTGCTCCATCTCCAAGGACACCCTGGACCGGATGTAAGAGCGGAAGAGAGGCAGGCAGTCAGGTTGAACGACCCCCTCGACCGCCCGCTGCCTGGACCGGCTGATGGCACCCTTGGCCGTGCCCAGGAGCAGTTCCTTGTGCATGAAACTCTTTTAGAGTCTACCTGTGAAAACATAAAACAATAACGGTGCCACCCAACCTGGGTGACACTCCAGACATTTACAAGGCCCTTTTTTTCCCCCCCTTTTTTTGTTTTTTTTTGTGTTTTTCTTTTTTTGGTTTTTTTTTTGGGCACTAAAATCACAATTTTTCCCCAGTGCCCCCTATAAAAGGGAAGGGGACACTAAAAGCACCGGCAATTAAAACAAATTAACTTTAAAACGTAAAATCAAATTAAAATTTGGTTGCCGGGCGTGATGATGCACTCCAGTCCCTCCGGTGCCCACCTCTCGCGGAAGGCCGCGAGCGTACCGGTGGACACCGCGTGCTCCATCTCCAAGGACACCCTGGACCGGATGTAAGAGCGGAAGAGAGGCAGGCAGTCAGGTTGAACGACCCCCTCGACCGCCCGCTGCCTGGACCGGCTGATGGCACCCTTGGCCGTGCCCAGGAGCAGTTCCTTGTGCATGAATCCCAAAAAGTTAGTTTGCAGGTGCAACAGGTAATCAGGAAGGCGAATGGAATGTTGGCCTTCATTGCGAGAGGGATGGAGTACAAAAGCAGGGAGGTCCTGCTGCAACTGTACAGGGTATTGGTGAGGCTGTACCTGGAGTACTGCGTGCAGTTTTGGTCACCTTACTTAAGGAAGGATATACTAGCCTTGGAGGGGGTACAGAGACGATTCACGAGGCTGATTCCGGAGATGAGGGAGTTACCTTATGATGATAGATTGAGTAGACTGGGTCTTTACTCGTTAGAGTTCAGAAGGATGAGGGGTGATCTTCTAGAAACATTTAAAATAATGAAAGGGATAGACAAGATAGAGGCAGAGAGGTTGTTTCCACTGGTCGGGGAGACTAGAACTAGGGGGCACAGCCTCAAAATACGGGGGAGCCAATTTAAAACCGAGTTGAGAAGGAATTTCTTCTCCCAGAGGGTTGTGAATCTGTGTAATTCTCTGCCCAAGGAAGCAGTTGAGGCTAGCTCATTGAATGTATTCAAATCACAGATCGCTAGATTTTTAAACCAATAAGGGAATTAAGGGTTACGGGGAGCGGGCGGGTAAATGGAGCTGAGTCCATGGCCAGATCAGCCATGATCTTTTTGAATGGCGGAGCAGGCTCGAGGGGCTAGATGGCCTACTCCTGTTCCTAATTCTTATGTTCTTTTGTAAGACCCCGCGCAGGCCACTCACTGGTTTCACCACTGTAAATACTGTGTGTGCACAGAAATTTGGAGGGTTCCACCCACTAAAAGAAACAGGCTACACGGAACACAGCGCAGCTTACAGGGAACATTGCACGCAGTAGAAATCTGTTGCGTTGCATGTTTCGTATACGATGTCAGTTACGTGTACAGTTGACTTGGGGACTCTCACACCTCCCAACTTATCACTAATGACGTTTATAGGAAAAAGAAAACAGCTTCTCCATAGCAACATGGCTAAACTAGTCATTTGCAGTTTTAATTTTTCACTCATGCGGAATGGTGCAGTTTTACTGTGCAATCTCTACAATTGTCCTGAAATTAGTTCAGTATTGGTTTAATTCTATGTGGATGTGAATCCACAGCACAAATCCTTCTATAGCTTTACACCAGCATTAAATTGGCAAAATTGTCCCTCCTGTGATTTATAACGGCAGTCAGAATTCCAATTCAGCCTAAAATGTGGTTTTCCCACTGCGTGAAGTAGGATACACGGTTCCCAATTGGTGTCTATAAGCTGGGCATACCTCAAATTCGGCCTTGTGCTGGTTTGAGCGCACAGCTGTTTTTGCCTGCCTGGCCCTTGTGGTGAAATCACCCAGTGCTGGCTGACACTCCTCTTGGCCTTTATTTGCTGTTGTCTGCTCCCCTCGGTTTCATTGGACCCCCCCCCCCACCCCGAGACACGCAAGGAGTATGGGTGGCAGTGTAAATTCACGAAGCGTTGGATTGTTCCCCCACTAATAGCTTTACTTAGACCGTCTTGACTCAGGTTAGTTTTACCCAACTGATGCTGTGTTGCAATAGTGATCCTGCTCCGTGCCAGAGGTTTGGACATTCAGAGCCAATGTGCAAAGCTACCATCTGCTACCGGAACAATACCCAAGTGCCACTGATCACCGGTTGGTCTGGGATAATCCACTCTGGGCGGCGTGCAATATCCACTTTAATCCAGATGGGTTTAAATATTGAAAATGCTACATGGCCTCAGTGAGCAGGAGGATGATGTGGGGAAATAATGTCACAAGGGGATGTCGAAGGACATAACTCCAAGAGTTGTTCACATGTTTGGAATGGATTGTGCCCAGTGAAGCATAGAATCAAAGGCTTACAGCGCAGGAGAAGGCCATTTAGTCTATCGAGTTTGTGCCGGCCGAAGAGTTATCCAGCCTAATCCCACTTTCCAGCTCTTGGTCCGCAGCTAAGGTTACGGCACTTCAGGTACATATACAAGTACTTTTTAAATGCGGTTAAGATTTCTGCCTCCACCACTCTTTTAGGTGGTGAGCTGCAGACCCCCACCATCCTCTTGGTGAAAACATTTCTCCTCAACTGCCCTCTAATAGTGACCCTTATCCCCTCAAGCTTAGAATAGCTGATGAATATTTCTAAATCACCATTTCTGCTGCTGCTCATGGTAAATGGGGCTAATTGGCAGAGGCGACCTATTTTTCATCTGTACATTAATTGAGAGCGTGCATGAAAATGTTGTATGACACTTGATAAATATATCTGAAATGGTGGAATATTCCATCATCTTCACCCTGGGATGTCTCCCTGATTTAAAATGTGTTCATCATGCAAAGTACCATGAGCTCTCTCACTCAATGAGCCAGTGCATGTGTCTGTTCCCCAGGTACTGAACTGATTTGAAAAGTACTTTTCTGCATGTTAGTGGAATGTCATCAGTCCTCCGCAGAATGGAATGCAAATGATGGGATGATGTATGTACAGCGCTGTATCATGCCTACAGCACCTCACTGGATGACAAGACCATTAGCCTGATGGATGGCTCAGGATGAATTAGATGCGTGTATGTTTTAGTTGGTTTTCGGCCCCCTCCACTTGTTTACTGACAAGTCCAAAACTAACTAGCTACCCCTGATGTCCTGTCAATTTGTGCAGTGTGTAAGCTTTATTTCTTGTTTCTGTTGAGGGGGGGGTGGGGGGTGGAAGAAAGAGAGAGCAAAGGAAATGGGGAAGTTGGATGACTTCTCGTTTGAGTGAAGAGCCTGTCACTTAAATTGGAAAAATTGGCATGTGATGACACCAGTGTGATAGCATAATGAATGTCAGGAGCAAAACTGCAGGGACATTTGCAACTTGTACATTCCTTACAGCACAATGTGCAGGAGAAATCCAAAACCCGTCTGTGGAACAGCTCTATTCTCTCGCAAAACAATGTCAAATATGATTTTCACACTCCTGATCAAAATCAGCTGCAGAAAGCAAGGGTGTGCTTAGTTCCTGAGTGACGCAGAAGATCGTAAATCTCCGTGGTGGAGCTTAGAAATGGCAAGTAATGTATTTCTTCAGGCGAGATTTTTTAATTTTCTCTCTGCCTGAAAATCTGAACAGCCTGGGAGTGCAACAGTTAAGACTTGTGCGGGGCACTCTGGTAATTGTAGGTCCCCAGGGTGGTGGTCTAAGGCTGAACTCTCTACAGCCATCCGTGTATGTGAGTACTTTTCAGGCCACCAGATGAAGGCAGCCCAACAGGAGGGAGTGGGACTAATGTCACAACTAAAAGGTTATTTGTGGCACTGAAGATATATTTCTTTTTAATCTTTTCTCTCGTGGTAGGTGGTTGACCGCCATGTGTCCTGGAGCTGGCAGCTTAGTTAGTATGTGCAACACCTCTTCTGTGTCCACTGTCTCGGCTGATTTATGATCAGCCAGCAAGAGGCAACCTTTCGGGGGAGCTAGTTGAAGGCTTCTTTTCTCCCTCCTTTATTCAACCCTCCCTGCTACCCCGTCACCTTGCTTTGGAATGCTATTCGTCCTCATCATTTCAGCTAAGAACTGATGAGCAGGGCGTTCGTAGTTATTTATAGTGTCTCCCGCGGCATTTTGGAAGTTAGCGCATATGGCCTGCTGTACAAGCTGCAAGGTGACTTCTTCAAAAAAAAAAACTCTTTTTAATTACTGCACTCCCATTATCTGAAACCGTACGCACTCTTGTACACACTCTTGTGAAACAATCAGAAACTTGTGCCCAGCCTCTGAATGCCATTTTATGCTCATCCCCTACCCCACCCTGAAGGAAAACAGTTGGTCTTACATTGGTCAAATCCTTGGGTAGGGAG
Source organism: Pristiophorus japonicus (assembly GCF_044704955.1). Taxonomy (NCBI): domain Eukaryota; kingdom Metazoa; phylum Chordata; class Chondrichthyes; family Pristiophoridae; genus Pristiophorus; species Pristiophorus japonicus. The sequence goes on along the minus strand of NC_091992.1, from coordinate 5,139,242 downwards.
GGGAATGCACCCATCTCCTGTTTACACCTCACATTGGCTGCATTTATCTCGATCTTGTGTGTGTCAATAAACGTCTCAGTCCCTATTTCTGATGAAGTCTGGCTACGTGGCAGTAATGGGAGATGGGTATAGCTAAAAAAGTGGGCAAATTGATCTCCACGACACGCAGTGCATTCCTGCACTGTGTTTAGAGCAGGAATGTTGGTGTACAAGCGTCTTGGGACTATCATGTTGATCTGCAGTTCCAGCATAAATAGTCTAGGTAGAAATGACTAAAGCCAAGTAGATTTCAAATTCAGATACCATATTAATACAGCTTCAAATTGTCAATGAAATCTTGTTTTATTAAGTCATGCTTTGCTCTTTTGTAGCGGGAGACTGCGGGGCAAAGCCAGGGCATGTATGCCATACAGCATTTTGAGTTGTGGGTTAAGATAAATCAAATGAATGCCAGAATTTGTACAAATATGATCAATGTAGCAATACTCGTTATTATAAAATAATCGCCGGCATTAATCGATGCCCTGTTGAGTATGTGGGTTTACATTTTTGAAGTTTGATTTGAGTGGACAACAATTCTTACCCTCTTTATACTTGTAGCGAACATGATAATCTGGCATCATTATTTGAATCTGCAGTCCTTGACGATAAAATTGGTAGTTTATATTTCACTAATTTGGAGGATTGTTTTCTCAAATACAGAGAACACCCGCAGGCTGGTGAGTCGGTGAGTCACTGGTTCATATTGGGAAGCTTCTAAATTTGTTCTTCTGCACAAAACCTACTCTGAGGTAATTTGTAGCTCTTGCGTTGTCTAATGGAGATTGCATTGCAGCGAATTTTGGGTCATATCTGATCTGTGCAGACTGCCGATATCCTGTTTAGACTTGACTGCAATTATGCAGCAAGCACAGGTGTTTGATATGAGCAGAGCTCCCACCAACCTGCCCTGCGTGTTATCTGGGGCTGTGAAGCAGGAGTATTGCGTGAGACCAGTGTATCTGGGATTGACGGGGAGATAATGCTACCCTTCACCTCACTCACTGAACTAACTAAGCATAGTCTTCACTCGAAACCAGGATAAGGGAATGAGTGCCTTTGTTCCTGGTCATAGCAGGCTAAATACAATATGATCTGAGTTTTGAAAGTATAAATGATTTTAACTTGCGGCTTTCAGTGGTGTCATTTTTTTTTTTAAAAGGAAGTTTTACATAGTTGCCTAATTTCCAGCAGTTTCTTTCACGGACTTTATAAACTTAAAATAAAATATATATCCATGGTTTATTACAATATTGAAGCAAAAATATGATGGGATAAACTTGGAGTGTGAGGGGGACTGATTCCAAAAAGGTAGCCTGAATAATTTTGGGAATAATGTAAGTTGAGCTAAGAGATGAGATCTGAAGGCTCAATGTGTAAACTCACCATGTGGTGAGACAGCTTGTCTGACTGGCTTCAGAGGGTCCCAAATCCAGCTCGTGATAGTGAGTGGATAATTGACAAATGGAAACCATTTTGAAAGTTGGACACGGATGGGTGGCATGGATTGCTCTGAGGAACATCTGGCTTTTATGTACTGTGTGCAAACACACTGCGGGAGATTTAGGTGCGCGCAGCTGACTTTGAACATGTGCCGAAAGCTTGTGAATCCTTGTTTGACCTAGCTGGGATGGGCATTGTTTGAGTGTGACACTGTGCTGGCTCTGGTATAGGGGCAACCTGGAATTTCCAACAGTGCTCAAAGGCACTTCACTGGTTGAATTGCAGTGTGCTATTCACTTTATTGATGGGTCACCAGCTGTGTGCTGGTTCAGCTTCTAAGATGTTGCAAGCACCAGTTGATTCCCATCTGCACTCTAATCTCCCGGAGTTCGAGCTGGCCTGGCTCCAGAGTTATCAGGCCAACTTTGTTCCCTTTCCTGCATTGTTATGACAGTGGGATTTGTTCTTTGGCATCTCACAGCAGTGTTTTCATTCCAGGATTTGAAACTGGAGTGATGTGCAAAAGGAGTTAAAGGTATTCTATTGGGTGTTGCAGGATATTCAACAATATATTTTGTAATGCTCTGAAAATGGGTCAGCACCACAAGGCACACTTGATCTTTCAGGTTTGTAGTGAATTCTGTTCACACGGCAGGTGAGTAGAGAATATACCAGAACAGCAGGTTTTGTTCAAACATAGATAACAGGAAGGTCATGGTCAGTGAGGTGAAGCCCGTCTGTTTGTGTTCTAAACTAGATCGAAGGAAGGTAGTCTTTTGTACTCTATTGATTTTAAAAATGCAGCCTTATCCAAAGCAAATGTCTGGTCCAGGTTACGAGGTTCAATGCAATCAAATTTTAAAAGCACAGTTTAAGATAGATAGTGTGGATTTGAGATCTTCAAACCAACTCTTGACAAGCTGTGAGGAAAAACGACTTCACCCTCCTGTTCAGTGGATCTTAGCTTGTGCTCTTTCATCCTCTTCTCCTTCCCTGGGGGCAGAAGAGGATGAAAGAGCACAAGCTTTTAGTTTTGACTATACACACTTTAGCCAACAATCTTGTGTCCAAATAGGCCAGTGGTGTCCAGCCTGGAATGAGATTTTATTTTTCTCAATGGCTGGATTTATTGCCCATCCCTAGGTGTTCTCTGAAGGGCTTTCCCCTTGAAAGGGGATCTCAGAAACATATAAAATTCTGATGGGATTGGACAGGTTAGATGCAGGAAGATTGTTCCCGATGTTGGGGAAGTCCAGAACCGGGGTCACAGTCTAAGGGTAAGGGGTAAGCCATTTAGGACCGAGATGAGGGGAAACTTCTTCACAGAATTGTGAACCTGTGAAATTCTCTACCACAGAAAGTTGTTGAGGCTAGTTTGTTAGATATATTCAAAAGGGAGTTAGATGTGGCTCTTATGGCTAAAAGGATCAAAGGGTATGGAGAAAAAGCAGGAATGGGGTACTAAAGTTGCATGATCAGCCATGATATTGAATGGTGGTGCAGGATCGAAGGGCCGAATGGCCTACTCCTGCACCTATTTTCTATGTTTCTATGAACCACTGTAGTCCTTGTGGTAATGGCACTATAGCAGCCTGTCGGCCGCCGCTCAGTGGGTAGCCTCCTGCCTCAAGGCCCCGTCTGCTCTCCAGTGGACGTAAAAGATCCTACGGCACTATTTTGAAGAAGTGCGGGGGGAGTTCTCCCCAGTGTCCTGGCCGGTCTGTAACCATCAACCAACACCACTTCAATAAAAACCTTCCCCATCTCCCACTTTAATAAAAAAAAACGATTATCTGGTCATCACACTGCTGTTTATGGGAACTTGCTGCCATGTTTCCTGTATTGCAACAGGGGACCAGAGACGTCTGCCTCCGCCAAGATGGTCTTCAACAGTAATGAAGTACAACACTCTGCGACAGGCTCGATGGACCACAGGGTCTTCACCTGTCCATTACTGTTCGTACTTCAGAACAAAAATGTACATAATTGGCTGTCAGTGCTTTGGGAAGTCTTGAGGTTGTGCAAGGTGCTATATAGATGCAAGATCTTTCATTTTTTTTCTTCAGAGAATTCCAGGATTCTGAACCAGAATCTGCAGCTTTCCTGACAGTTAGTGGCCTTTTGAGCTTTGTTGTCAGTGGGGGAAGGAAGGAAGGGAAGTGACGGACCTTTTAAGTAGTAGGAGCAGTCGTAGGCCATTCGGCCCCTCGAGCCTGCTCCGCCATTCAGTAAGATCATGGCTGATCTTCTACCTCACTTTCCTGCACTGGCCCTATATCCCTTGATTCTCTTAATATTCAAAAATCTATTGATCTCTATCTTGAATATACTAAAGACTGGGCTCCACAGCCCTCTAAGGACAGTAAATTCCAAAGATTCACCACCCTCTGAGTGAAGAAGTTTCTCCTCACCAGTCCTAACTGGCCGACCCCTTATTCTGAGACTGTGACCCCTGGTTCTAGATTCCCCAGCCAGGGGGGAACATCCTCCCTACATCTACCCTGTCAAGCCCTGTAAGAATTTTGTACGTTTCAATGAGATCACCTCACATTCTTCTACACTCCCATCCCTTCCCCATGTCTCGAATGCTTGGAGTTGAGTCTGTTGGTTTTACTTGCCCCACATTAAATGGATTATGGGAGATGGAAATAGAAAGTCAGAGCTGGCCTCTGGGTCACAGTTTACAAAAGGCTTTGAGAAGTATATCTCATTTTATGCTGTGGGGTTGGGTGGTGAGAGGGGAGGCAAGGGAAGAGAAAAAGAGAGAAATGTCACAAAGGAGAATGATATCCTTGAAATATGCAGAGACGATTTAAAAAAAAATACTGCTTGCCATGTCCCCAATGGCTCGGCTGGTGAAGGCATTGAGTAACTGGGTCAATCATACTCGGCAGATCATGGTCACATTCTGTAGTTCGCCGTGCGGATTGGGATGCAGTACTCCGCTCCCCACAGTCAAGTATCCTGCTGTCACTGGGCGCCTTGGGCCCAGGTGTGAGAAATGGCCACTTTGGTGAGATGCCAGGAGGATCCCAGCAGAAGTTGAATGTTTTTAGAAGAAAGAGGGAAAGCTTGTCGGAGCAAGGAAGGAGCCAAAACAGGCTGATCCCGAAGTGAGGTTCACGGGAACTGGAATCTGGACCTGCTGTGTAGCTGGGAGGATTCGTGCAGAAGCAATCTGGGATTCTGTACCTTCGTTTGGTTTGATTGTCACTGGCTGCTATCAGTGATATTATAGTAATCTGTGATGGTTATATCATTGAGTTGATTTTTGGGCTTATTTTGTTTTTGGTGATTGGATAGAAATCTCCAATTGGGTTTTCTGGTGTTCAATGTCAGAGATGTTTCTAATTTGGCATGGGCTCAATTGGCCAGTTGGCCGAATGGCCTTCCGTGCTGGAACCATTCTATGATTCTAACAATGAAGAAAATGCTGCTTATGTAGACACACTTCTGCCGATTGGAGATGGATTTGCATTTAAACCCTTGGCTGGTATTACTTGCCCTATCCCTGTAAGTTGGTTTGGAGGCTTGTCATTAATCTATGTGGATCTGAAATGTAGCTCAAATTAATGAAGAAACTTTATTCCCATGGGAGGCTTATTTAATAAGTTTATAATGAAAAGTCGAATGAAAGTTTCATTGGTATCTCTAGTTGTGCCAGTAACAGAGCCAACAGTTTAATGATTCTAGACTGCCTGGAAAATAACTAATCTCATTGTTTATCTTGTAACTGACACTTCTGCCAGGCACCTCCCAGGCCAGAGTAAAAATTGTTGTGGCTTTCATATTCGCTATCAGTTCTGCTGATGGCATAGTGCCATTGTCAAGTGTCTTTATTGCAAGGGGGTGGAGTGTAAAAGTAGGGAAGTCTTGCTACGACTGTGCAGAGTATTGGTGAGACCACACCTGGAGTATTGCGTACAGTTTTGGTCTCCTTATTTAACGAGGGATATACTTGTATTGGAGGCAGTTCGGAGAAGGTTCACGAGGTTGATTCCTAAGCTGAAGGGGGTGTCTGATGAAAGGTTGAGCAGGTTGGGCCTGTACTCATTGGAGTTCAGAAGAATGAGAGGTGGTATTATTGAAATATATAAGATTCTGAGGGGGCTTGACAGGGTAGATGCAGAGAGGATGTTTCCCCTCGTGGGGGATTCTAGAACTAGGGGGCGTAGTTTCACAATAAGGGGCCGCCCATTTAAAACGGAGATGAGGAGCATTTTTTTCTGAGGGTCGTGAATCTTCGGAATTCTCTACCTCAGAGAGCTGTGGAGGCTGGGTCATTGAATATATTTAAGGTGGAGATGGACAGATTTTTGAACGATAAGGGAGTCAAGGGTTATGGGGAGCGGGCAGGGAAGTGGAGTTGAGCCCATGATCAGATCAGCCATGATATTAAATGGCGGAGCAGGCTCGAGGGGCCGAGTGGCCTACACCTGATCCTATTTCTTATGTTGTGTAATTTTAATGATCATCGCTGCAGGTCTATTGGTGGCCACTTGTGAAGGAGTAACAAATATATGTTAATGAAGTATTCTAAATTCATGTCACTAGATAACATGCTCTTTGTTCCACTCCCCCCCCCCCCCCCCCTCGGAACCCTTTACTGTAGATTTTTAAAGCAGTTGCATTGGTTCAGGGTCCCTGTCTGCATTTATTTAATTGTTAAATGCATGCACACTGCAGTTCTTTTGAATACAATACTAAAGGACAGAATTACTTATTTGCTCAGTCACCTGTTTCATGTAATATCTCACCTGGGTTATGAAAATGCAAAGCAGGGCTGAGAAATGGTTTTGCAGGGCTATTAATTTCCCTCAGACTTCGCCAGTCTTTCTTCTCTGACCAATATCATTATATTCCCCATGGCAACAGTCTGCTAATGTCTTGGAAACTGTAAACTCCACAGGCTTTTATAAGAAAAAAGGTTCCATTTATGTCACACAACAAATCAACTGGTTATTGGGTGTGATACGAATCATGCACGGTAACTCTATTTGCAATTCTGGAGTCAGAGAATGAAACATTTGGTTGGGTATTTCACTTGTTTATCTCCTCCTCCCACCACCACCTCCTACCAAGGTGCTCAGTCCCCTCTTCCATTTCCTCACTGAGTTACTCGACCCTCTATCCTGGGGTCTCTGCTTGTAGCTAGAGGAAGAGTGTGGTCAGTGCTTCAATGCTGGGGATGTTGGCCTGGTCGAGGACACTGATCTTGGTGCGCCTGTCCTCCCAGGGGATTTGCAGGATGTTGCGGAGACATCGTTGGTGATATGTCTCCAGCAACTTGAGGTGCCTTCTATACATCGTCCATGCCTCAGATCCATACAGGTGGGTGGGTATTTCTACAGTCCTGTCGACCATGAGCTTGGTGGTAGATTTGAGGGCCTGGTCTTCAAACACTCTTTCCCTCAGATGGTCAAAGGCTGCACTGGCGCACTGGAGGCGATGTTGAATCTCCGCATCAATGTCTGCCTTTGTTGATAAGAGGCTCCCGAGATATGCGGAGCTCCTTTATGGTAAAAGAGCCAAAGGTGGGCAGTGGAAGCGTTACAAGGATGCCCTCAAAGCCTCCCTGGTAAAGTACGACATCACCACTGACACCTGGGAGACCCTGGCTGAAGACCGCCCGAGGTAGAGAAAGTGCATCCGGGAGGGCGTTAAGCTCTTCGAGTCTCAACGCAAAGAACGTGAAGAGGTCAAGCGCAGACAGCAGAAGGAGCTCGCAACAAACCAGTCCCACCCACCCCTTCCCTCGACGAATGTCTGTCCCACCGGGAACAGGGTCTGTGGCTCTCGTATTGGACTGTTCAGCCATCAAAGAACTCACTTTGGGAGTGAAAGCAAATCTTCCTCGATTCCGAGGGACTGCCTATGATGATGAATGGAAGAGTAGAGCCTCTTCAGTTGTAGATGCCAAGTTGTCGTCCTGCCTTGTTGCAGCTTGTTTGTATGATGTTTTGCAATGCCACACCTGTCAGACATTTTGGATCTAAGATTGAGCGTTCTAGATTTGCTATTTATAAATTGTTACTGGGAGCAGGAATTCTTTAATCCGAGTTTTCTTGATCTGTCCGTTCTATTTTGAACTAGTTAGGGCAAGGTATAGCAACGGTTTAATAATTTAATACATCTGCCTTCTTGTATCTGTCTTTTGCCCTCACTTTATTGATGTATAAGGATATTGGTCTAAGTTTGGCGTAAAATCTAATGCTGAGCTACCGACCACACGTTGTCGTCATAAGGGACTGCCTGTTTCCACAACAGCAACAACTTGTATTTATATAACACCTTTAATGTAGTGAAACGTCCCAAGGAATATTATGCGCTAAAACATTTGACCGAGCTGCATAAGTAAAAATTAGCGCAGGTGACCAAAAGCTTGGTCAAAGAGCTAAGTTTTAAGGAGCATCTTGAAGGATGAATGAGAGGCGGAGAGGTTTAGGCAGGGAGTTAGAGCTTGGGGCCTAGGCAACAGAAGGCACGGCCATCAATGGCTGAATGATTATAATCAGGGATGCTCAAGAGGGCAGAATTAGAAGAGCTGATGCCACCTGTTTTTGCCCTGGCCTCAGCCCATCGGCTGCTGAAATCCTCATTCGTGCCTGTGTCACCTCCTGACTCGACTATTCCAATGCTCTCTCGGTTGGCCTCCCATCCTCCATCCGCCATAAACTTCAGCTCATCCAAAACTCTGCTGCTTGTATCCTATCCCTCACCAAATCCTGTTCACCCATTGCCCCTGTGCCCGCTGACCTCCATTGGCCTCTCTTAAAATTCTCATTATTGAACTTGCATCTCTCCATGGCCTCGCCCCTCCTTATCTCTGCAACCTCATCTAGCCCCACAACCCTCTACATTCCTCCAACTCTTATGCATGTCCCGCTCCCTTAACCTTCAGCCCTTTAGGCCCCATACTTGAGGAATTCTATTCCTAACCTCCTCTCCTACTTTAAGACCTTCCTTAAAACGCACCGCTTTGACCAAGCTTTTAGTCACCCCTTCTGTAACTCCCCCTTTGGTTCAGTGCCGATTTTTGCCTATACTTCTGCAAAGTGCCATGATGTTTTTCTGTTAAAGGTGCTATATAAATGCAAGTTGTTGCACAAATCACATTTTTGTGCAGGGTTTTGTCGTGTAAGCCTGGGCTGGGATACAGGAATGATCAATCTTTGCTGATGTAACTCATGAGTGTGAACAGTGTGCCGCATTTTAAAATGCACCCCACAAAAATATAGGCAAACTGGTTCCCCTTTCTCGACTGAGAATTGTATGCATGCACTCGGCTTTCAGACAGGAGAGTCAGGTAGCTGTGGGGACGAGATAGATGTTGGAATTCACAAAAGCCACCACTAATATGCACAGTAAGATGTGTCTGGGAAGTGGTGAGGGAACGGGCCAGAGTCGATGTTCTCACCTAGGTGCTCTGGGAGAACTAACTAATCATCCTTTTCATCCGAGAAGCTCCTGCATTGGTAGTAAAACCTGACCGATCTTGAATGTGGATATCTAGTTTTAGCAATTCTTTTGAGTCTTTTATTAATACTGTAATGCTCAAAGTGTGCTGCAGACTATCGAATTTTCTGGTTCCACTAACATCAGTCAGACAGTAAAGCTGGAAAATATTGCTGTTGACGGCTGTTTCAGCCAGTGAATAATGAATGAAAAGCTGCAGAAGAGCCCAATAAAATGGAGCAAATTACCGCTTCTAACTTGGCAGTAGCCAGGCCCACTGATCTGGGCTGGCTTTGGGCAATTACACACGTATTTTATTGAAGTGCTGTGTGTGTTTATGGTACAATGACTGACGCTCATTAATTGCACTCGTATCCTGTTCGGTGCCGGGATGAGATGATGATCCAGTGCTGTAATCAGGTCGAGGTAGAGTCTGTGCTGCCCATTTATATTGCTGGCTCCCAGCAGAAGCAGCTGGTTGGCGTTTATTTATGTGGATATGGTGATGCGGCTGTCGTCTTGGATTGCGTTGTCAGTGAATTTGACCCAGCAGGATGCCAGCCCCAAGGTGAGTGTGTGTGAAATTGGGACTGATTGTGTGTCAAATTCATGGGGTTTATGCTGTTTCAAGATCATGTTTCAAAGCTAATTGGCAGTAGCTATATGTAGTTTAGTCTGGCATGGGGCACAGCTACCTTGTCCCTGTGCGAATGAGTTATATATTACATAGTTCAGCACTTCTGCAGACTGGCAGCGTGGCTGTCCGGTTGCCTATAGTTTTCTCTCTTTTCTCACTAATATTCTCCTCTTGCCTCCTGAAGGCATTGCTTCCTTGCTGAGGTATGATTCCAATACCTCATCCAAGTGACTTCTGTTAATGTGAGCGTTTTGGTGGTTGGGAATATTAGCATGTCACACGCCCAGCTCTGCAGGTTTAAAAACATAAATTCAAGTATAGCATAATGGACCCAAGTGTTGTGCTAAGTATTTAATGCCGGTGAGAGATGTGCCTGTATTCTGCCAGCAGATTAGTGCCTGTATCAGCATAGCTTCTTGACGCACAGTAACTTGTGACACTCCACATGACTTGGCTTTTAAGATCTACGGAGGCAAAATTTCTATTTTGAGACCGACCGATAAGGTGATATTATCTGACCTTGCTTCAGCTGGGGAGGACCTTGTTAAAGTCGACAACTGTATTATTGCACAAAACAGACTCGAAATGCAAAACTACAAACTGTTTAAAGACTTGGGCCAGCAGTTGGGTGGAAAGGTCACAAACAGTGAAGTTAATTAACGATCTGAACTTCCAGTATTGCTGTCCATTAAGAAAGACTTTATTTTATATGGCGCCTTTCACAATCTCAGGATGTCCCAAAACGTTTTACAGCCAATGAAGTACTTTTGAAGTATAGCCATTGTAATGTAGGAAACACAGCAACCAATTTGCGCACAGCAAGCTCCCACAGACAGCTATGAAATAAATGACTAGATCATCTGCTTTTCGTGATGTTGGTCGAGGGATAAATATTTGACAAGACATCGGGGAGAACTCCCCTGCTGTTCTTCGAATAGTGCTGTGGGATCTTTCTCGTCCACCTGAGAGCAGATGGGACTTCAGTTCAACCTCTCATCTGAAAGACTGCACCTCTCAACAGTGCATCGTTCCCTCAGTACTACACTGGAGTGTCAACCTAGATTATGTGCTCAAGTCTCTGGAGTGGGATTCGAGCCCACAACCTTCTGACTCCGAGGCGAGAGTGCTATCCACTGAGTCACGGCTAATGGTGTTTTCGGCTCCCTCAGCCCTTTGAAAATATAATAAACATTATCAGATTACAGTGTAATTCGATGTTTGGCTTGAGCCAAATGCTAGTGAAGATTGTTAGCGTCGTACCATTGTTCTGTGATCTATATATATTGCACACAGATTGCACTGGGGAATCAAGTTCAGTTATTGATTCAAATTGAATTAAATATTACACTTAACTTTGACCCCGTCTCTTGATGCAGCTGCCAATATGTAATGTTCAGCTTGAGAAATAAATAACAACTTGTATTTATATAGCACCTTTAATTTGGTGAAACATCCCAAGGTGCTTCACAGCAGTATTGAGATTAAAAAATTTGACACCAAGCTGCATGAGTAGAAATTAGCGCAGGTGACCAAAAGCTTGGTCGAAGAGGTGGTTTTAAGGAGGGTAGAGAGGCGGATAGGTTTCGGCAATGAGTTCCACAGCTTAAGGCCTAGGCAACAGAAGGCACGGCTGCCAATGGTAGAGTGATTATAATCAGGGATGCTCAAGAGGGCAGAATTAGAGAAGCGCAGACATCTCGGAGTGGCAGTGGGGGGGAGTGGCTGGAAGAGATTACAGCGATAGGGAGGGGTCTGAAATTGGATTCTGCTGGTAGCTGCAGTGCTCCACGTGATGTGTAAATGGGGTGGGTGGCAGAACATAAGAAATAGGAGCAGGAGTAGGCCATTTGGCCCCTCGAGCCTGCTCTGCCATTCAATAAGATCATGGCTGATCTGATAGGTAGGCTGACTGATGGTAGGTTGAATTGACCAGCAGATCCATAGGTTGAGCCCTCAGCACCTGGGGATGTGACACCTGAACAGCAGTAGATTGCAGCATAAATATGGTCTTCGGTGGTTTGGAATGCAAAGTTACTGGCTGCCACGTTGCTAGGGAGTTCATGTCTTAGCTCCTGCACCTTTAGGATTTGTAGTTTAGGAGTGCTACCTTTGTTTTGCTAGTGGGCCTCCGTATTCCTTTCAAACTAACAGTGCAGGAGAAACATATTATACTCTTTTTTTTTAAAAAGGCTGCACGTATCCTGCCATTTGTCGATATCTAGTCTCAATGATTCGGCAGTGCAATAATAGCCTCTCAATGCAAAATTGGGCAGGGCAAGGGAGGAGGGTGGAAGTTGAAATCTTTCTTCCTCCTGCACATAATGGCCTCAATTAATAAAACTTTTTTTTTGGGGGCTTGTACCCTGATGAAGTTGTATCAACTCTCTGCAATGCCCCAGAATTAGGATTGGGGTTTTGGAAGTGCTATTATGCATTGAGTTTCCGAACCCAGAGTGACCTTGCCTCAGACTTCCTCCCTCCCAGCTCACTTAACAGAGTGTGTAACTTGAGGTTAAATAAATGGCATTTATCACCCACTGATGCCAGTTAAATATTTTGAGATGTCAATTTCCTCATCGTAGAAGGGTATTATTGCCATTGAGAAAGGGCAGAGGTTCGCAGGATTGGTTATCAAGAAATCAAGTGAGAAAAGAATGAGGAAGTTGGGCTTATTCTCTTTGCGAAAAGGAGACTTCACGGTGACCTAATTCACAGCTTCACGATTGTGAAGGGAACTGGCGCAAATCATCAGGCAAATTAGTCATTATAATGGTTCAAATACCAGAGGACTCCTTAATGGTTTCATGAGTCCAAAAATGTGTAAGCTGGGAGGGAGAAGGGAAGTTGAGCTGCAGTCTATAAACATACGAAGGTTAATATAATTGTGGAATAAGGTGTAAGAAGAGGTGATTGAAGTGGGGAGTGCAAACGGCTTGAGGGATCGATTTGTTTCCGGAGGGGGAGCGAGATGATTTGAGGGAGATGGTGTGGAGGTGGGAGGGTGGGATTGATCAATGAAAGGGAGGGGCTTGTTGAATCTAATGGCTTTTTCTTCCTATAAATTCTTGTTAGAAGTGTAGAAGCACTTCACCATCTGGCCAGTGAAGTACTTTCCTCTTCGTGTTTACCAACCAGCTTGAAAATCCCACAGTGCTGTTTTTTTTTATGCTTTTGAGTTTTTAATAAACTAATTTGAGTTACAAAGGGCATGGCTTTGTTACTCCAAGCAGGTATCTCACTATGAAATGCAGAGCTGATTTCCCCTCTTTCAGCCTCCTCACCCCAAACATTTCCCTGTTTTTAAATATATATTCCAAAATAGTATAATCAGTATCTAAATTCAGCAGGTTTTTGCGATGGAGGCAAACCCCAATCATAGAATCACAGAATAGTACAGCACAGAAAGAGGCCATTTGGCCCATCAAGTCTGCACAGGTTCTTTCAAAGAGCAATCTAATTAGTCCCACTCCCACGCTCTTGCCCATAGCCCTGCAATTTTTTCTCCAAGTATTTATCCAATTCCTTATTGAAGGCTACTAATGAATCTGTATCCACCGCCCTATTGGACAGTGTATTCCAAATCCTAACCACTCCTGTAAAGTTTTTCCTCATGTCGCCTCTGGTTCTTTTACCAATCACCTTAAATCTCTGCCTCGTTATCAACCCTGCATCCCTTGGAAACAGTTTCTCTTTATTTACTTTATCTTAAACCCTTCATGATTATAAACACCTCTATCAAATCTCTTCGCCTCCAAGGAGAACAATCCCAGCATCTCCAGTCTCTCCATGTAACTGTAATCCCTCATCCCTCATCCCTCATCCCTGGAACCATTCCAGTAAATCTCTTCTGCATCCTCTCCGAAGCCTTCACATCCTTCCTAAAGTGCGGAGTCCAGGATTGGACACAATCCTCCAGCTGGGGCCGAACTAGTGTTTTATATAGGATTAGCATAACTTTGTACTCTGCTTCTATTTATAAAGCCAGGATCCCATAATTGCTTTAAGCTGTACTGCCACCTTCAAAGAGTTAATCTGTCCTCTCAAATTCCAAGGGCCAGTTGTGAGAAGACTTCCTTGAATTTCACTTTTATTCCTGCACATTTGCTGTTGGGACCAGCCCTTCCACAGTTGATGATTTCACATGAATATGTGGGTCGAGCTGGCCAGTGCTTACTGTTGTAACCTTGCTCTCAAATGAATGATTAAGGAAAAGAAACGTTTTATGGCTGGCTGGCTCCGTTTGTAGCCTTCATTCCCAAGGACTCTCTTTTCTCGCTAAGTGCAATCAAATTCACAGCAATCTGAAAATGGTGGTTAATTCGCACTGAAGTAAGAACTAGGTGTGATTTCTTTCGACTTCTGTCAGACATGCTGACAGCATTTCAACCTCCGTAACTGCCTGCTTTTAATATATTCTCAAGCATTTAGAAACATGAAAGCTCTTGTACCCAGCGTAACATCTGCTCTGTGAAAGACAAGTTTCCATTTTGGGGGGTTTCAGAAATTACGTGTGGGCAAAATGAGCAGTTTCAGATTGAAATAGACTACTTTGCAGTCTATAAACAGAATGACGAGGTTGGGGGGGGGGGGGAAGGGAGAGAGGAGGAGGAAAGGGAAGCACTGATAAACTTGTAAGTAAGCTTTTAAACGTGGACAGCAAGTGCAGGACTAAAGGGCACAGCAAGTGCAGGACTAAAGGGCACAAGTGCACAATGTACAAACCTTGAGCAAGGTTGAGAGATTGGGTGGACCAGACTCCCAGAGGAAGTAGCTGATTTGGGGAATTTATTCAATTAAGACCTTTTAAAGGGAGCAGGAGCAGCATCTATTGAGTGAGGGAGTTGAGGGTTAGAGAGATATTTAAGCACTGCTTGATTTTCTTTTTGAGGGGAGATGGGCAAAGGATCTTAATGGTTGAGTGGGGAATCAATCAGTAGTGATGGGCATCCAGGATGTGGGTGGTGGGTGGGTGGGAGGGGTGCGTGATAGACTCTGGGTGGAGTGGGCTGCATTTCTGAATGGATTTTTTGTTGCTCCAGACTGTGAAACCTTTTTTCCGAATGGTTTTGATGAGACAGTATTAATACTAGTCATAGGAACTGAGCTGTGTTGGCCATTAGCTACTAGTCCCTTAGAAATGTGATAATGATCAGATAATCTGCTTTGCAAGTGATTTTGATTGAGGAATAAATATTGGCCAGTACACTGGAGAACTGCCCTGTTCTTCTAAATAGTGTCATATGATCTTTTACGTTCACCTGAGAGAGCAGACAGGACCTCGGTTTAACATCTCATCTGAAAGTCTGCCCCTCCGACAGTGCGGCGCTCCCTCAGTACTGCACTGGAGTGTCAGCCTGGATTTGTGTGCTCGTGAGCTGTAGAGGGAGATGTGTATGATGAGATTTGGATCCATGGTCAATATGCAATAAACAGCCCTGATTTCTGTCAGTGATGGGAACAATATGAAAAAAAAGGATTTTTCCTTTGTGGCTTTTGAGATTGCAGTATATCTTTTGTAAAGTCAGCATGTCGAAGCAGTCGAAAGCTGGTGTTGGATGTCTGGTTGTGTCTTGTCAGAGGTGCTGAGCAGAAGCCAAGTGGCTCTGATGGGGAGCCACCCTGGGGCATGTTGCACATCTGCAGTGCCCAGTGAGAGTGGCGAAGGTTACGTGTAGGTCACCTGTCTGCCCTGTTGCTTGGGGATTGGGCATTGCGACTGTAGAGGCATTAAACCAAGCCTTGGGATCAGGGGATTGTTCTTGAGAGGGAGAAAAACACAAACTTTGTCTGTCTGTGTGTGTTCCACCACCTTATCCTCTTGTTGCAATGTGAGTTGGAGTGAAGATCCTGTGTTAATCATAGAAGCTTATAGAAAATAGGTGCAGGAGCAGGCCATTCGGCTCTTCGAGCCTGCACCACCATTCAATATGATCATGGCTGATCATGCAACTTCAGTACCCCATTCCTGCCTTCTCTCCATACCCCCTGATCTCTTTAGCTGTAAGGGCCACATCTAACTCTCTTTTGAATATATCCAACGAACTGGACTCAACAACTTTCTGTGGTAGAGAATTGCATAGGTTCACAGTTCTCTGGGTGAAAAAGCTTCTCCTCACCTCGGTCCTAGATGGCTTATCCCTTATCCTTAGACTGTGACCCCTGGTTCTGGACTTCCCCAACATCGGGAACATTCTTCCTGCATCTAACCTGTCCAATCCCGTCAGAATTTTATATGTTTCTTTGCGATCTCCTCTCATTCTTCTAAATTCCAGTGAATATAAGCCTAGTCGATCCAGTCTCTCCTCATATGTCAGTCCTGCCATCCCGGGAATTAGTCTGGTGAACCTTCGCTGCAATAGCAAAAATGTCCTTCCTCAGATTAGGAGACCAAAACTACACCGAAGCAAGCCTTTCAGCCTATTGTGCCTATGCCAGCATTCCTTCGAAGCTGCGCGGAAATACAGCTCGCTGCTGGCTCTGTGCAGCCCTGGACTGGCCACCCATGCAACTCTCTACCGGTCCCGCGCAGCCTGGGGTTGGCTCCCGTGCAGCTCTCTGCCACCCCCGTGCGGCTCCCCGGGACCGGCCCCCTCGATGTTAAATTTTGTGCGAGTGCAAAAGTGTGAATGGTCCCTGCAGCCTCTTGAAGGGGATGTGCATCCTTTTTAAAAAAAAAACAGGGGCAATATTGGCTTGTGCTGGCTCTGTGAAAGAGCTCTCCAATTTTGTCCCATAGCCCAGCTTTCTCCTCATAACCCTGCAATTATTCCTCTTCAAGTACATGTTCAATTGCCTTTTTAAAAGTTCCCATGGCATCTGACTCCACCACCCTTTCAGGTAGTGCGTTCTAGATCTGAACAACTTCATCGTGTTGTGCAATGCTGGCCTGCCTGCAAAGACCAGGTGATCTCACCTTGCAGCTCCATTCTCACACGCAGTGAACACTGGACATCAGACTGAGTCTCATCCCTGGGTGCTGTGAACATTTGTTTCTGGATGGATTTTATTTTGTAGACCATCTTGCCGACTTGTCCTTCCTTCAGGCTGTGTTTATATCGCCGAGGGCAGGGTACTCGCATGTTCTCCCCTCCTTTGCAGGACTTGGTGATTTGTTTGTCCGGAAAGCTTCAGGATTTTTAACCTGAACTGTGCTTGGGTTTAGTTGGTGGCAAGTACTGTATTTCCATCTGTGGATTAAGTGGTTGAGTCAGGGATAACAGAAATAGGCCATTTGGCCGAGAGAGCCTGCGCTGCCATTTCTGTTATGCAGAGTAATCCCAATTCTATGCCTTTTCTCTCTCTCTCTGTCTCTCGATACCCTTACTTCCTCAGCAATTATCCATCTACCTAAGCAATTATCCATCTACCTAAGCAATTATCCATCTACCTTTTTAAATACCTTAATTGGTCTTGTGAGGCAATGCATTACACATTCTCTCTACCTGATTTGCCTTTTCTGGGTTCCACTATTGGAGGGAAGAGTCATTCCCTATCTACCCTGCCAATTCATTTATTATTTTAAACACCTCCGCCAGATTGCCCCCTGCCGCCCTCATCTCTACGGAATCTTGACTCCAGTTTACTCAATCTTTTCACCCCAGGTATTGCCCTCATGAATCACCGCTAGACTTCCTCTGAGGCAGTATACCCTCCTTAAGGTGGGACGCTTAAAGCTGAACACAGTATTCCAAATGTGGTTACATCGAGTCTGCAGCACAAAAACAGGCCATTCGGTTCAATTGGTCTACGCAGGCATTTATGCTCCACTCGAGCCACCTCCCACCCCTCCTCATCTTACCCTATCAGCATACATGGGTTGTTCAGCGCTCTGTATCCTCCTGTTGTCCTGTAAACCTCCTGTGATGAAGCCCAGTATCCCATAAGCTTTTTTGATTGCTGTTTTGCACTAATTATGTTGATAACTTACATGCCTGGACTACTAAATTACACTTTTCATCTATCTCCCCTTCTTTCCCTGTCTCTGCCACATTCTCCCCTTGCCCCCCACCCCCCCCCCCCCTCACCCCCAAGCACTTCCTGATGGTGCTACTCCCATGGCCATTCTTGCACTCAGACCTGATTGCCATTGTTCTGCTCAATCTACATCCCTTTTTCAATTTCCTGTTCCCGTCTGTCACAATATTGTCGACTATGACGGTATCTGGGTTCTTCATTGCTGACAATGCTGTTGTAGAGCCACTGGAAACCGGAAAGTATTGCTGCTTCCAGCATAATGGACACCAGGGCCAGGTAGACAACAACAACAACTTGTATTGATATAGCGCCTTTAACGTAGTAAAACATGCTAAGGCACTTCACAGGAGTATTATGAGACTAAATATTTGACACCGAGCCGCATAAGTAGAAATTAGGGCAGGTGACCAAAAGCTTGGTCAGAGGTAGTTTTTAGGTGTCTTGAAGGAGGAAAGAGAGGCGGAGAGGTTTCGGGAGGGAGTTCCAGAGCTTGGGGCCTCGGCAGCTGAAGGCATGGCCGCCAATGGTGGAGCGATTATAATCAGGGTTGCTCAAGAGGGCAGAATTAGAGGAGCGTAGAAATCTCTCGGGTTGTGGGGCTGGAGGAGATTAGAGATCGGGAGGGGTGAGGCCATGGAGGGATTTAAAAACGAGGATGAGAATTTTAAAATCGAGTTGTTGCTTAACACCTGGAGCCAATATAGGTCAGTGAGCACAGGGGGTGATGGGTGAGCGGGACTTGGTGCGAGTTAGGACACAGGCAGCTGAGTTTTGGATCACCTCTAATTTAGGTAGAGTAGGATGTGGAAGGCCAGCCAGGAGTGTGTTGCAATAGTCAAGTCTGGAGGTTACAAAGGCACGGATGAAAGGCAATCTAAATTTCAAAATGTCGGTTGGGCGGGGCGGAAAGTCACAGGATAGATAAAAGAATAAAAGCAAACTTCAGACGGAACAAGTCCGAGGGTTTTTGCATAAATTTACATGTTGATGTAGTTTAGGGTTAATACAGCGCTAAAGATGTTCTGATTATGTGGTGTTTTATTGTAATCATGGAAGATCCTTTGAGAGTCTCAGTAATCTTTAATGGCAGAATCCAGCTGAGGGATGTCTCCCGTTGAGGCCGCCAGCCCCTGGATCAGTTACGATGTAAAGAAATTACTGAGATAATTATTTCCGTGCCCTCGTGCACAAGCCGAGAAGGAGTATAAACGCTCGTCCCAGGTGGACAGGTTGCCTGAAACTATCTGTTTCCCGCGCACTTGTCTTGCGGTCCCATGCAGACCGGCTTTTCCACGGGAGATTTTGCGCGTTGTGAATGTGCCGCTCTGCCCATTAAAGGAACTGCATGCCCAAAAGAAAATTAGGGAGAAGTTTGGGCCAGAGTGATGATCTGGACTAGTTTCGATCGCCTAAGGGGAAACGGAGAAGAATTTCCCAGATTTTTTTTTTCCCCCTCAAATTGGCTTGAGTTTTTATCTGGTTTCCCCCCCCCTCCCCCAGGAGATCATGTTTTTTTTTGTGGGGCGTGTATAGATTGTGATGTACAAGGTATCTCAGATTGTGTGGGACAGGCTGGATGGGCTAGTAGATCTTTTCCTGTCTGTCATTGTATTGTATGCGATATAAACGTTAATCTGTGGATAGTACCCTTCGAGCAATTACTTCACCGTGTGGTTGTAATGTAGACACCACAATAAGAGATTCGTACATTTATTGGTAGAACTTTGACATTGTTTTTTTTACACAATAAAATCCTCGCTGGATAAATTCTACCACTCATCCACTCTGAGCAATCGTTCGCCTTTCACCCAAAGGTTGTGCAGGAGTGCAGATACACAGTTCTCCTCCATCACCTGAACTACCTCCCCCTTCTCTACGTAACCTCCTCCAGCTCGACAACCTTCAGAGATCTCTATGCTTCCCCAATTCTGGCTTCTTACGCATTCTCTATTTTAATTGTTCCATCATTGGCGGCCGTGCCTTCAGCTGCCTGGGCCCTAAGCTCCTTGAATTCCCTTCCTAAACCTCTCTGCCTCTCTCCACCCCTCTCCTCCTTAAAACCTACCTCTGACCAAGTTGATTGACTAATATCTCTATAGATATTAATCAGCTGTGGCTCAGTGGATAGCACACTTGCCTTTGAGTCAGAAGGTTGTGGGTTCAAGTCCCACTCCAGGGACTTGAGCACGTAACATAAGAACATAATAGGAGCAGGAGTCGGCCATTTGGCCCCTCTAGCCTGCTCCGCCATTCAATAAGATCATGCCTGATCTGATCATGGACTCAGCTCCACTTCCCTGCAAGCTCACCATAACCCTTTATTCCCTTGTATAAATCTAGGCTGACACTCCAATGCAATGTTGAGGGAGTGCTGCACTGTCAGAGGTGTCGTCTTTCGAATGATGGACGTAAAAGATTCCATGGCACTATTTTGAAGGGGAGTTATCCCTGGTGTCCTGGCCAATATTTATCCCTCAATCAACATAACAAAAACAGATTATCTGATCATTATCACATTGCTGTTTGTGGGAGCTTGCTGTGTGCAAATTGGCTGCCGCGTTTCCCATATTACAACAATGACAGCACTTCAAAAAGTACTTCTCTGGCTGTAGAGCGCTTTGTGATGCCTGATAGTCATGATGGGCGCTATATAAATGCAAATCTTTCTTTCTCCTTGTGTGGCTTAGTTCAAATTGTGTTTGATAATGCTCCATGAAGTGCCTTAGGATGTTTTACTACATTAAAGGCTCTCTCTAAATGCAAGTTGTTGTAAAAACGGACTGACATTTAGCCAGATCTACTATATTGCGGACCCCCACCTGTCGCCAGGGTAAGGCTTCCTCTCTTGCAGGATAATCTCGGAGTCAGTTCGCAGTGTTTGTGCTTGGTAGCAATGGCTTGTAAACCTACGTGTGGGAGACAGGGCTCCTGCCAATATTGACACAGCCTTTGGGCTCCCCTCCGGATTTTGACACACTCCTGAAAAATGGTATTGGCTATTCAAAAGAAACAGTGCAATCACGGCAGAAAACATTTTCTTCGCATACGGCAACAGAAATAACGTGCTGGTATGTTAACAAACACACAAACCTGATGACCTTGTGACCTCACTTTGAAAATCTCTGCCGCGTGGCAATAAAGTCTCTCCATTACATTGAGTCCAGTAGCCACTGGTGCCTGATGGTTATATGAACTTGCATTTATATAGCGCCTTTCACTACCTCAGGATGTCCCAAAGTGCTTTACAGCCAATGAAGTACTTCTGAAGTGCAGTCACTGTTGTAATGCAGGAGCCAATTTGTGCACAGCAAGCTCCCATAAACAGCAATGAGATACACGATCGGGTAATCTATTTTTGGTGTAGATTGACCAGAACACAAGAACTCCCCTCGTCTGATAGTGCCACTGAATCTTTTATGTCCACCTGAGAGGGCAGACGGAGCCTCGGTTTAACACCTCATCTGAAAGACCGCTCCTCTGACAGTGCAGCACTCCCTCATCACTGCACTGGGAATGTCAGCCTAGACTTATGTGCTCAAGTTCATAGATTGGGATTTGAACCCACAACCTTCTGACTTAGAGGCGAGTGTACTACCCACTGAGCTGTGAAAATTACCCCATGGAGAGTGATTCACAGAGGAGTCTTTCTAGAGACTGGAAGCAATTGGCCAAGTGTACAACCAGCTCGACAGTTCACTGCAAAATGGTTTCAACTTACTCTTTTGGAAATTTCACAGAATCTATGTTCCGGTAAATAGTCCATTCCAGCAGCCAGGCAGTTTAATTATTTTCATTAGCATTGTGCTGAAGCGACAGGCTGCGCAAAGCCCAAGGTGCCTCTCTTCCTAATTAAAATGTAGCTGATTGCCTTGTTTATCAAATGGCTTCCCAGTTCATGTAACAATGTTAAAATTGTTTTCTCTGCCACAGCACAAGGTTGGAATGCTCAGTCAATCCAGTGCCGAGTGGAGCATTTGCAGAGTCCGATCATCATAGGCAGTCCCTTGAAACGAGGATGACTTGCTTCCAGGCCAAAAAGGGATGAGTTCACGGGTGTTTCAATGAAGGACCTAATATTCCAGATCCTGAACTACATCCTGAAGGGTGGAAGATGCCTGTGCGTGAATTTTTTTTAACGTGTGGTGACCGTTGCACACCAGCCACCACGTGGGCTTGACAGAGCTAGGTCTTGGTCCAGTGGCAAGGATTAACCAAGACGACTGGAGACCAGCTCTGCTGCACAGACCTAGTGCTTTTCACACACATCGCAGTGTGGGCTGGCCTGTGCTGCCCCTGGGCCCGCGCCTCTCCTGGGCCCCAAACTCACACCTCTCCTGGGCTCCGATCACATCCCTCTACGAACTCTCGCCGCTCCTTCTCCCCCGACCTCTCGGCTCCAGCTGTACCTACCCGCACTGCAATCAGCTACCTGGATTTGGGTGACGTCAAATCCAGTCGCACTCCAGCAGCACGCAGAGTCCCATCGGGGTGTTTATTCCCTTCCCTCTGTAAAATCTGTCGAATAAAAGTCCTTGGGTGGAAAGTGACTGTACAACAAGCTGGTTGGGTTTAGAAAGGAACAGCTTCCGAAATAGGTCAGGGAATTTGTTATAAGGATGCAACGTTTCCTTTTACTCCATTTAGACAGGAAATGAGGGCTATCCGAATGAAAGAGAGGATATGAATCCTTTTTGGGGCAGGCACAACACAGTTTTGAGCTTTGGTACGTGCAGAGATGAATTAATCAATAGCTTCACATGTGCAAAATAGTTGAAGGTCATTTAAGTAATTAGGCATATGTTCTTGTTGGAAACAGTGCAGGCCAAGACCATGTATATGCCTTTGTGTTCCAATACCTCCATGTCCTTGCTGCACGACACCTCTGCATCCTTCTCCAGCTGTACATCCTAGCACACAAACTCTGTTCTTTGTGATTCTCGTCTGCTGTATTCTGATGCCTTGTGTGTCCCGTGTCTCCTCCCTGCCCCCCCCCCCCACAATCACACTCAGTGCACCAGCATTTAGTTACCAGATCTATTCTGTTCTGTTCCTAACAATACCACTTGCTCACCCTCTCTTCCCACCCCCTCCGTTTAGTCTCCACATAACTTGCCTTTGGACAATGCTTTCAATGACCTCCAATCATTTTTTCCCCAATTCCTGCTCCGTATTCATTCCCCAATCTCCTGTGAACGGCGCTGTGGGACATTTGATAAGCGTGGGAATCAACTACATGTCAATGGTGCTGGCTAAATGTGTGAGAAATAAAAATGGGTGTTTTATTTCTTCTCCCCCATCGCAGTTCTAAGATGGCAACTTGGGATTAAGCGAATTTTGAAACGGCACTTAACTTTATCCAGCTCCACGATCCCCTGAGATGTCTACGCTCCTCTAATTCTGCCCTCTTGAGTATCCCTGATTATAATCGCTCGATCATTGGCGGCCGTGCCTTCAGTTGCCTGGGCCCCAAGCTCTGGAACTCACTCCCTAAACCTCTCCACCTCTCTCTTCTTCTTCAAGGCACTCCTTAAAACCTACCTCTTTGACCAAGCTTTTGGTCACCTGCACTGATTTCTACTTGCGTGGCTCGGTGTCAAATTTTTAATCTCAATACTCCTGTGAAGGTTCTCGGGACGTTTCACTGCGTTCAAGGCGTTATATAAATACAACTTGTTGAAAACAGCACTGAAATGGACGAGCAGCAGAAACGGGCCCTGGCCTGAAACCCCAGAACAGTTTACGCCAACACTAATTTGGACTCCAGAGTCTATGAATTGCCCGAGCATTTTGAAAGGTATATTTTCTTTTTACAAGAGGCATGAATTGAGTCTGCTTCATATCCGATTGCCAGTTTTAGGAGATTGCCTCTGATTATCCAACAAAAGCTTGCTGACAAACCTCTTGTGCTTTCCTTTCTCTTGTTTCAAGGAGCGGTAACTGGGTGTGAATTGTTTAACACTCCCTTTAATGCGGTAAAGGGATGTTGAATTTGCGTGCTAATTTTTGCCGACTCCGACATCTGTTTGCAATTGGAATGCCAAACTCCGCCGGGCCTTTAATCAGCTGAAGCCTGAATAAGCTCAGGACTCAGTAGGTGGAGGTAAGCAAGCTCCGTCCCAAATCCTTGGATCCAAAATTGTTGTCTCTTCGCTCTACTTGCAACCTTCAGGCAGTGTTGCATTTCCTCCTCCTCCTCCTCCTCCTCCTCCTCCTCCTCCTCCCTCTTCCCCCACCGCCCCCCATCCTTCCACCAAATGTCTGCCACCTTGCCAGTGATTGGCTGCATTAAGAGTTGAGGATAGTTCGAGTGAACCCATGTGCACATCTGCTGTACCTCTTCACCTGTTTCTTTGTAACCACCTCCAGCCCCCGCCCCCCCCCCGATGTCTGCGCTCCTCTACTTCTGCCCTCTTGAGCATCCCCGATTATAATCGCTCAACCATTGATGGCCGTGCCTTCTGTTGCCTGGGCCCCAAGCACTGGAAGTCCCTCCCTAAACCTCTCCGCCTCTCTCTCCTCCTTCAAGACACTCCTTTAAAGCCTACCTCTTTGACCAACCTGCGCTAATTTCTATTTGTGCAGCTCGGTGTCAAATTTTTATTGCATAATACTCCTGTGAAGCGCCTTGGGATGTTTCACTGTTAAAGGCATTATATAAATACACGTTGTTCACCTCATGGGTCGGTGGGAAAAACATCACATGCTGTCTCAAACATATCAGTGGTGCAAAATGGTGGCAGTGTGAAATCTTTAAACCAGGTCCATTAGAACTGAAAACGCCCAGCAGCAAGGACTTGGGAATTGCCTGGAAGAGAATATTTTTGAATTGTGTAGCACTCGGATGAAGTACTGGTGATGGTATAAATGGGAGCAATTTGAGGTGACTTGAGAATACCTCAAAAAGGGTCTTCTCCCAGTGGCTCGGTGCTTAGCTTCTTTGAGGCTGCTTGAATTGTTAGGGCTGAAATGCTTTTTTCCCCCCTCCTGAATGCTGCGAGCTGTGGCATTCATTTTGCAAGTCTTTCATTCTCTAGATGTTGCAGTCGAGGTGTGTTGCCATGAGAATCCTTTGATCTTTCATTCACTTTTAAATAAACCATTTCAGACTTTCCCTGGGGGATCTCAACCTGTTTAGATTCAGTTGCTATTGTCTGTTTTATTTAAGGCACTTCTATTGAAGTGCTGATACTGGCACTCCAGGGGAATCTCACGATTTGAGTGCCACTTTCCCCCTTTTTATCTAATATCTTCATAGTCCCTGTTAGAGAATCGCTGGGAAAAAAAAGATGCTTGGTTTCTGTGCTTTTGTTCTCTTGTCCCGTTGGAAGATTGGGTCCCAACCAATGTTCCCCCTCATTTTTTGGGGGGGGTGCGCGGCCCCTTCAACGGGCTGCGCGGCCCATTCACAGTCGTAATTTAACATCAGAAAAGCCAGTCCCGGCTGCACAGGACCAGCAGACAGCTGCGTGGCGCCACAGCTTAGAGCGACCAGACCGTTGGTCACTGCTTCTGTCAAAGCTGCGGGTTTCATCTCATCATAGTCTATCCCCGGTACAGATAGCGTGCTGTCAAGGTACCTTTTTAATTGATGAGCAGTTTGTCGTGTTCTTATTGAAACGTATAAGATTCTGAGGGGGCTGGACAGGGTAGATGCAGAGAGGATGTTTCCCCTCATTGAGGACTCTAGTACTAGGGGGCACAATTTCAGAATAAGAGGTCACCCATTTAAAACAGAAATGAGGAATTTCTTCTCTTAGAGGGACGTGAATCTTTGGAATTCTCTGCCCCAGGTAGCTGTGGAGGCTGGGTCATTGAATATATTTACAGCGGAGATCGACAGATTTTTGAAAGATAAGGGAGTCGAGGGATATGGGGAAGTGGAGTTGAGGCCAAGATCAGATCAGCCATGATATTGAATGGCGGAGCAGGCTCGAGGGGCCAAATGGCCTACTCCTGCTCCTATTTCTTATGTTCTTGTATTCATGAGGTTAGGTTGGGAAGAGTTTAAATCTACTCTAAAATATAGTCCACTTTATCCGTTCTAAACCAGTGCAAGTGCAGATGGCCTCGCCACCAGGCTTAATTGCGATACTCCTACTTTTGAACTGGCAGAAGCATGAATCTCAGTGCTCCATATGGCACAGTAGCGAGCCATTTGCACGGAAGCTAATGTCCTAAGTAGGTAGTGAAGCTGGATATTTCTTCATAGAGTACCAAGATTGTCCCCCCTCAGTATATTACTCTGGTATTTTGTTTCCATGTTGCCCAGCCTTGGCACCGCTGCTGAGACATGCAAGTACAGACTCTGCTCATGTCTCTGATTCTCAAAGCAGTCTGTGAAACAAAGCGTGCAGCTTAAGAGCTTCAGGGCAGCTACATTATCAAAGAGTGTGAATAATCAGATTAAAGCATTGCAAGCACAGTGGTACAATGTTCACGGATCAAACCTTCAACTCTGAGCTGAGCTTTGCTGTTTATGGCTCATTGTAGGCTCAGTTTGTGCTATTATCACACCCCAGATATGAGCACTTGCAAAAACCTATCTGGTGTCTCCATGCTAGACCTTTAACACTGAAACTTGATTTTAAAAAATTCTCACGACCAGTAAGTAGAGCATTTTATTCCTAATATGACAGACTGACGCTGCAGTACAGATAACCTGCACTGCAGCCTGAACTACTGCTTTTAATTGGTGGTGCTCTTGTTGCACCTCTTCGCCACTGATCAGGTCATTTCACCTGTTTAAAATTAAAATCCTGTCTGTTCCCATGTTAATTGTTTTAAGGCTTCATTCACACAAATCTGGAGATAATGATGGAGCAGAACTTGGGTGTTACAAGTTTGCTAGAGGGAGGCTCATAAATGAGCTTGGCTGTATACTAAGAACATGGAAATCTGTGGCTGATTGTGGCTAAGAGTCTGAGGCACAGCATTAGAAGCTAATGGAGGAATTGGCTTTTGACACACACACACACACAAACACAGTGTAAATATACGTGTCCATAAATTTGCCAGCCGTGGCTCAGTTGGTAGCACTCTCTCTCGCTTCTGAGTCAGAAGGTTGAGAGTTCAAGTTCCATTCCACAGATTTGAGCATAAAGATCCAGGCTGACACGCACTGTCGGAGGTGCCGTCTTTCAGATGAGGCATTAAACCATCTGCCCCTTCAGACCCCATGGCCATTATATTGAAGAAGAGCAGGGGAGGACTTCCCGGTGTCTTGGGCCAATATTTATCCCTCGACCAACATCACCAAAAAAAAAATCTGGTCATTATCACATTGCTGTTTGTGGGAGCTTGCTGTGTGCAAATTGGCTGCCGTGTTTCCCACATTACAATAGTGATCACACTTCACTTTATTGGCTGTAAAGTGCTTTGGGTCGTCCGTTGGTCATGAAAGGCGCTATATAAATTCAAGTCTTTCTTCAAAACTAACGTACATCAAAGTCACCCTACAGTGGTAACTCTGAGTCAGATTAATATTTAATAAACTGGACAGCACACCTCCTGGCCCCACTTGGCTCACTGGGAGGAGAATATTGGATCTTCAAGTGTAGTGAAACACTCCGTCTCATCCGAAAGACGACACCTCAGACAGTGCAGCGCTCCCTCAGCCCTGCACTGGAGTGTCAGCCTAGATTTTTGTGCTCAAGTTTCTGAATTGGGACTTGAACCCACAAGGGGGAGAGCGCTACCCACTGAGCCAAGCCTCACGCTGGAGAAAGATTACCCTTGCAGGCTTTTAAAATATTTTCTAACCCCAATTTTTTTGTTTTCCCCCCCCCCCCCCCTTACATTAAAAAAACCAAGGTGAAAGGTCAAGGCCCATAATGCATGGCCCCAGGAAGTTGAGAAGATTGCCTAAATCGGGCAGCAGTAATTTGGTGACTCCAAGTTCAGGCTTTGAAGCCGTTCAAATGATAGGAGGAAGGGAAAGCTGGGATTAAGTTTTACAGTTGAGGATGTGAGAATTGAGCTGCAGTGGGAAATGGGTTGAGCTTGGAGTTCAAGCCTTATAGGGTGCAGGGGATAGAGTGTACAGGATGCTGTCTTTATCGGTGGAGGCAGTGAGGCCAAGAATGTTAGTGGAGTGAGGATGAAGCCTTATTGATAGAAGATGTAAAAGATTTGGATTTCACGGCCTCGGGACGTCCAAAGCGTAATGTCGGAAATGTAGTAGCCAATTTGTGAATAATCATTTACCACTTGAGGGCGCAGACGGGAACTCAGTTTAAAGTCTCATCCAAAAGTTGGCACCTCTGACAGTGCAACGCTCTCTCTCCCTCAGCAATGCACTGGAGTGTCAGCCTGGATTATGAGCTCGGGTTCCTGGAGTGGGGCTTGAACCTTCTGACCGGGCGAGAGTGCAACCAACTGAGCCACCGTCGACTCTTCAGAATCTGA
>NC_091992.1:5072499-5106090 GCF_044704955.1 Pristiophorus japonicus | reverse complement strand
GACAACACTGCCATGATATGGGCCTGTGCCTCTTCTGATCACTTGAGAAGCTTTGAGGTGTGTGTGTGTTTTATTTTAAGTTTTAACAGCCACTAATTCTAAATGAACACATGTATTTCCCCCCCCCCCCCCTCTCTCTCTGCTTACGATGTGAAAAAGGGGGCCTGGCTTAACTTGTTTGCTGCAGCTGCCCACTGCGGAGGAGACTGCTGCTGTATTCTTTTTTTTTAAAAACCAAGTTAAATATAAGCTGCTTTTGATACATGCTACGGGTAAAGTCGAGCCATCTGCAGGAGAGATCGCAGTCGGTGGAGTTACTGGTGGAAAAGCTGCCCCTGATGGGCACCTAGCTTAGGGATAAACATCTGTGTCTGGAGTAGGAACCTCGCTGACGTGCGCACTGGTAGATGATTGATTCATTTATATGTGGACTTAAATGGGCAAGTCAAGGCTGGGGCGTACAACCTGTACAGAACCACTGCTGTGAGAACACCCCTCCCTGAGGGTACATGACCCCTTTTCATCATTTCTACCACACTTTATGCAACTACAGTGTGCATTTTTAGAGAGGTGTGTGTGAGTTACTTCACTTCCATGACCACCTGAGTGCATCTTTGTGAGCTCTGTGTCCTTCAGACATGCTCTGCCCGTCCCAGCTCTCTTTCTTCCCCCCCCCCCCCCCCACCGTCCAGAATTGCCTCTTGGGCTGCTGTGCTCCCCTCGCTGCTCTAGTTCACCTTGACATGCCACTGGATTTAAAAATAAATTACTGAAGTGACATTTTATTTAGTGTTTTGTCAGTGGCTGATTTGTGTGTTCTTTGGATTGGGGTACTCTGGTACAACTGACCTGAGCAAGTCCGACTCCGGACTCGGGTTTCAGACACCCCGAAACTGTACAGCTCTATCCGTCAGGTTTTATTTTAAAGCATATCTCACTTTAACTTCTACCAATGCTGTAGAATCCTGACACTAGAATTGTTAAGCTGTGATATTTCCCCCAGCCTCCCTGCGCGCGGAGCCTTGTATTTGGTATCTCTGTCCTTCACACTGTCCTTGTCAGCTAGGGCTGCAGGGGAGGTAGCCTGTAGATTTCCTCGGTAGCGCTCTCATTAGCTATGGGGAGCAATTTGGAAGGGGCTGTCTCTTTCCGACCCCACACTCTCCCCCTAGCCTCCAAGTTCCAATGCCCCTCCTTGTGCCGGACCAAGAAACTTGCCAATATGTTGAGTTTTCAAATGACCCATAAAAGCTGGGGATTTAATCCTCTTTGACTGCTCTCTGTACAAGACTCAACACTCGTGCTGGGGGCTGAACCAGTATTAATACACGGGAGTGTGATTGTAGAATACCCAGGTCGAGCGAATGGACTAAAACCAAGACACACCGAGGATGCTTGTAAGGGGGCTGAGTGAAGCAACATCTGGACACTGGGGCACATGTCCCCTTCAGACAGCTATCTCGTGTCTTGTGTCAACTTGGGTACATGGCCACTCGTCTGATATTGATGTATGAAACTTGATCATTTATGACCTGGCTTCTTGATTTAAAAAAAATCAAGAGGGTTAAAATCTTAAACTTTCCTTCCATGGACGGAAAAGAAAGTTCAACACTAACTGGTTGGTGTGTGTTTTACAATGTTTTCGGAGATGGAAATCTGGATGGTGAGCTGTCCTTGCTGTTGGAGGATATATCAAATTCAGTATGAAAACGATGTATACTATTGTAGAATTACATTTTGATGAAGAATAAAAAAAAAAAAAATTTGCACATCTAAACCACATGAAGCTCGATGTCGAAATTTCCTCTTTTAAAAGCTGCTGCAGCTCATGGGGGCCGGACTGACTGCTCCCATCCAGCGATGGTCTGGAGCTGGACTTCCATACGAGAGGCTGCAGGTTTGACACGCGCTTGCATTTGGGGATTGGGGAATATTTATAAAGTAC
Organism: Pristiophorus japonicus; assembly: GCF_044704955.1. NCBI lineage: Eukaryota > Metazoa > Chordata > Chondrichthyes > Pristiophoridae > Pristiophorus > Pristiophorus japonicus. Next base: position 5,104,145 of record NC_091992.1, on the reverse strand, counting down.
TTTACCTTCAGGCAGTATGTATGGGGTACATAAACATAAGAAATAGGAGCAGGAGTAGGCCTTGGCCTCCACTCCACTTCCCTGCCTGCTCCCCCTAACCCTCGACTCCCTTATCGTTCAAAAATCTCCACTTTAAATATATTCAATGACCCAGCCTCCACAGCTCTCTGGGGCAGAGAATTCCACAGATTCACGATCCTCAGAGAAGAAATTCCTCCTCACGGTAGCATAGTGGTTATGTTACAGGACTGGTCCAATGATCCAGAGACAAGAGTTCAAATCTCACAGCAGCTGGGGAATTTTAATTCAATTAATTAAATGAATCTGGAATAAAAAGCTACTATCAGTAATGGTGACCATGAAACTACTGAATTGTTGTAAAACAGGTCTGGTTCACTAATGTCCTTCAGGGAAGGAAATCTGCCGCCCTTACCCGGTCTGGCCTATAGGTGACTCCAGACCCACAGCAATGTGGTTGACTTTTAATTGCCGCTCTGAAATGGCCCAGCGAGCCACTTTTCAAGGGCAACTGGGGATTGGCAATGCAGGATGCCCTTGCCAGCGATGTCCACATCCGTGAAATAATGTTGTTTAAAGGAGGATGGATGGGATGGATTGTGCATGAGCTGTGAAACAGGAGGGATCGGTGGGACAGTGATATTGTCTCTATTTATGAAGGGCTGGTGCCTGCGACATTATCATGTCTGTTCTCGCCACAGAAGCTGAGTGTTCCCAATATTCTTACAAAAGCAAAAATACTGCGGATACTGGAATCGAATAAAAACAAAATGCTGGAAATCTCAGCAGGTCAGGCAGCATCTGTGGAGAGGAAGCAGAGTTAACGTTTCGAGTTCTGACGAAGGGTCATCGACCCGAAACGTTAACTCTGCTTCATCTCCACAGATGCTGCCTGACCCGCTGAGATTGCCAGCGTTTTCCGTTTTTGTTTCCAATATTGTTGTTTTGGATATCGAGCATTTGCAGGGTTTTTTTTCTTTTGCCATTTTCTCACCCCAAGTTGTGTTCGGCATCTTTACCTCACCAGATAAACATCAAGTGTCCACCGTGGCTCAGGTAGTACGCTGCACCTTGCCTCTGAATCACAAGATTGCGGATTCAAGTCCCACTTGGGATTCTTGGCTGACACTCCAGGAGGGAGCGCTGCACCGTTGGAGGTGCTGTCTTTCAGATGAGACGTTAAACCGAGGCCCCGCCTGCCCTTTCAGGTGGACATAAAAGATCCCGTGGCACTATTTCGAAGAAAAACAAAGGAGTTACCCTCTGTGTCCTGGCCAATATTTATCCCTCAATCAATGTCACAAACAGATTATCTGATCATTATCACATTTCCATTTTGAGTGGGGGCTTGCTATGCGCAAATTGGCTGCCACGTTTCCCACATTACAACAGTGACTGCACGCAAAACTTACTTCATTGGCTGTAAAGCGCTTTGGTGGTTGTGAAAGGCGCTATATTAATGCAATTCTTAAAGTCTTTTTAGGGAGGCAGAATGGGAGTTGGTAAATTGAGAGTTCTTGCACAATCCTGTAAACCCAGTTTACTTTACCAACACAATTACTCTCAATTTACCAAGCCCTCCAAGAACTTTCTGACAAGGCCACGCTCTCTCGGTATTACGCTGCATGCAATCTGAGCCGAGATTATGAACTTAGATGCTGGTGTGGGGCCCGCCCAGAATGGAGTATACGACCAGTTAATCCAACATGGGACAAAGATTGAGGAGTAAAACTCATCCTAGGCCACTCTTGCTCACCCCCTGCTTTGTGGCCTAACATGGTCTTGCTAATCTGCTGATGCAAGGGTAATGGGGAGCCAGCACCGAAGGACTGGAGAGACATCAAGGCTGTGGGGTAAGATCTCCACGTGGAGAGCGTGGAGCCATTAGCACTCCAAGATGCAGCAGCTGAAGCTGTCTATTTCAGCAATGTGAATACTTTTCTATTTGCAGGTTGGAATGCTTTTGTGCCCACCATCGCTTCGATGTTAAAATTCTCATCTTCGTGTTCCAGTCCCTCCGTGGCCTCGCCCTCTCCCTATCTCTGTAACCTCCTCCAGCCCCACAACCCTCCGAGATCTCTTCCTCAATCTTTGACCTCTTCTGAATCCCCCCACTTCCTTCGCTCTACCATTGGTGCCCGTGCCTTCTGCAATCTAGGCCCACATTATACTGCATCTGCCATGCATTTGCCCACTCACCTAACCTGTCCGTCACCCTGCAGCCTCTTAGCATCCTACTCACAGCTCACACCGCCTCCCAGCTTAGTGTCATCTGCAAACTTGGAGATATTACACTCAATTCCTTCATCTAAATCATTGATGCATATTGTAAATAGCTGGGGTCCCAGCACTAAGCCCTGCAGCACTCCACTGGTTACTGCCTGCCATTCTGAAAAGGACCCGTTTATCCCAACTCTGCTTCCTGTCTGCCAACCAGTTCTCTATCCACGTCAGTACATTACCCCCAATACCATGTGCTTTAATTTTGCACACCAATCTCTTGTGTGGGACCTTGTCAAAAGCCTTTTGAAAGTCCAAATACACCACATCCACTGGTTCTCCCTTGTCCACTCGACTAGTTACATCCTCAAAAAATTCGAGAAGATTTGTCAAGCATGATCAAGGATGGGGAAGAAAGATTAAAATCACCCAAATAAAGTCAGGCAAAAACCCAAGTAACAAGAGTGGGATGAAAGATGAATAGCAAGTTATCCACATGGTAATGTAATCTTAGACAAAGATACTGAACAGCCTACTGGGCTTGTCTAGCCTTTTGTTTCTTGTTTCAAGTTTTCAGCACTCGTGTATTTCTGTAATCTTTTGCAAACAGCAATCATACCCGACAATGGAATGCAATACACAGAGGTCCAGCAACATGGTCTGACCATGACATGGAAGGGCAATTACAGATGCACAGCGCTCTGTGGTGCTCCTGTGCTGGCCAGAAGGAGGCGCACACCAGCGTCCCTTTGTCCTTTGCCGCAATCTCTCGGTTGAACATTCAAGTCTCGGCGTGGGGCCTCAAATTTACACCTTTTTTGCCATGTGGCATGATGGGTTAAGTGAGGGTGGGGGGGGAGGGGAAAGTGTGAGGGGGAGGGAAGAGAGGAAAGTGTGAAGGGGGGGAAGAGAGGAAAGTGTGAGGGGGGGAGGGGAGAGGAAAGTGTGAGGGGGGGAGGGGAGAGGAAAGTGTGAGGGGGGGAGGGGAGAGGAAAGTGTGAGGGGGGGAGGGGAGAGGAAAGTGTGAGGGGGGGAGGGGAGAGGAAAGTGTGAGGGGGGGAGGGGAGAGGAAAGTGTGAGGGGGGGAGGGGAGAGGAAAGTGTGAGGGGGGGAGGGGAGAGGAAAGTGTGAGGGGGGGAGGGGAGAGGAAAGTGTGAGGGGGGGAGGGGAGAGGAAAGTGTGAGGGGGGGAGGGGAGAGGAAAGTGTGAGGGGGGAGGGGAGAGGAAAGTGTGAGGGGGGGTGGAACGTGTGAGAGAGTGGAGGGAGCAACGTGCGGCGCCCTGGCCCGGAAATTCGGCAGGGTCCCGGCCTACAAGACCATCAGCAGGCTGGGGCCATTACAGGGAGCAGCGTGTGGTGGTATACTGCTGCAGGAGGGCGACGGCTGCGAAGCCAGGTCGCTGATTGCAGTGCGGGCAGGCACAGCAGGAGGGGCGAAGGAGCGGCAAGAGTTTGTAGAGGGAAGTGACCGGGGTCCAGGAGAGGTGTGAGTTTGGGGTCCAGGAGAGGCGAGGGCCCAGGGGCAGCATGTGATATGTGTGTGTATTAGGTCCGTGCAGCAGAGCAGGTCTCCAGTCGTCTTGGATAATCCTTGCCACTGGACCAAGACCTAGCTCTGTCAAGCCCGTGTGGTGGCTGGTGTGCAACGGCCACCACACGTGAAAAAAATCCATGCACAGGCATCTTCCACCCTTCAACATGTTGTTCAGGACCTGGAATATCAGGTCCTTCATTGAAACACCTGTGAACTCATCTCTTTTTTGGTGTGAAAGCAAATCATCCTCGCTTCGAGGGACTGCCGATGATGATGATGAGAATTACACCGAGTCTTCCGAGAGGCATTTGGCCCAAGTGAACAATGCTGGTGTTTGTACTCCACATGAGCCTTCTCCCACACTAACTACCTCTTCCCACCCAGCCCTCTTATCCCTCTGTTCCTCATAGAATCATGGAAACTTACAGCACAGGAGGAGGCCATTCAGCCTGTGTTGCCTATGGTGCTCAGTCTCACCCTCCTGCTTTTTGACCGTCACCCTGTACGTTGCTCACCCACAGGTACCCATCCAACTTTGTTTTAACATTATTTACAGAATCAGCTTCCTCCACCTTTTCAGGTAGAGCGTGCCAGATCCCGACAACCCTCTTGTATGCCTTAAACCTCCCCTTGAATGTCTCAATGTTCCCTGCTCCAACCATTCCCTGTGGCAGCGAGTTCTGCATTTCATAGAATCAGAAATTTACAGCACGGAGGGAGACCATTTCGGCCCATTGTGTCCGTGCCGCCCGACAATGTGCTATCCAGCCTAATCCCACTTTCCAGCTCTCGGTCCGTAGCCCTGTAGGTTACGGCACTTCAAGTGCACATCCAAGTACTTTATAAATGTGGTGAGTGTTTCTGCCTCTACCATCCTTTCAGGCAGTAAGTTCCTTTCTGCACTTTCTCCAGCGGGGGTGGGTCAGAGGGAGGGGAGGGGTGGGGCAGAGGGAGGGGAGTGGAGAGGGGGGGAGGCAGCTCAGATCCATTTCCCTAACGATTACACTCAATGTATCCCAAGTGCAGTTCTTTTGTTAAAGGTTTCAAAAAGATTATACATTTATTAAAAAGACACTGAGGTACAGAGATTGAAAACTTCCAGTTTACAGATCTCACAGTTTAATAACATATTTCAACAGAGTTTAGATATTGGAGAGATTTCCTTTGCAAAACATCTTGTAATATTCAAGCTCTTCGGTTTTCAGTGAGCACTGGCATCAGGGCAAATAAATATTTAAATTCATAATTAAATTCACTTAAATAAAAACAGTTCTGCAGATTGAAAAATCCAGTGGATGAAATTGATGGTTGGCAGTCGGGCAAAGCGGGGAATTGGTCCCGGTGCGCGTTACATCAACAGAGCCCGATTCATCATCGCCTGATAACACGCACAGAACAGGGAACAGACAGACTGGGCTTGTATTCCCTGGAGTGTAGAAGATTAAGGGGGGGGATCTAATCGAGGTGTTTAAGATGATTAAAGGATTAGACAGGGTAGAGAGAGAGAAATGATTTCCTCTGCTGGGGGGAGTCTGGAACAAGGGGCAGAACCTTATAATTAGAGCCAGGCCATTCAGGGGTGAAGACAGGAAGCACTTCTTCACACAAAGGGTTGTGGGAATCTGGAACTCTCCTTGAAAAAGGCTGGGGGTCAATTGTGAGTAGCACTCTCGCCTTTGAAGGTTCAAGTCCCACTCCAGAGACTTGAACACATAAATCTAGGCTGATGCTGAGGGAGTGCTGCAGTGTCGGAGGTGCTGTCTTTTGAATGAAACGTTAAACTGAGGCCCCGTTGCTCTCTCGGGTGCACATAGAATATCCCACGACACTATTTCGAAGAAGAGCAGGGGAGTACTCCCCTGGTGTCCTGAGGCCAATATTTATCTTCAATCAACATCACTAAAAAGTAGATTATTCAGTCATTATCACATCGCTGTTGATGGGACGAATTAACTGCACAGATAGCAGTTAACGGATACAATGTGATTGGCATCACGGAGACATGGCTCCAGGGTGATCAAGGCTGGGAACTCAATATCCAAGGGTATTCAGCATTTAGGAAGGATAGACAGAAAGGAAAAGGAGGTGGGGCGGCATTGCTGGATAAAGAGGAAATTAATGCAATTGTAAGGAAGGACATTAGCTTGGATGATGTGGAATCAGTATGGATGGGAGTTGTGTACAGGCCACCAAATAGTAGTAGTGAGGTTGGGGACAGCATCAGACAAGAAATAAGGGATGTGTGCAATAAAGGTACAGCAGTAATCATGGGTGACTTTAATCTACATATTGATTGGGCTAACCTAACTGGTAGCAATGCGGTGGAGGAGGATTTCCTGGAGTATATTAGGGATGGTTTTCTTGACCAATATGTCGAGGAACCAACCAGAGAGCTGGCCATCCTTGATTGGGTGATGTGTAATGAGAAGGGACTAATTAACAATCTTGTGCGAGACCCCTTGGGGAAGAGTGATCATAATATGGTAGAATTCTTTATTAAGATGGAGAGTGACACAGTTAATTCAGAAACTAGGGTCTTGAACTTAAGGAAAGGTAACTTTGACGGTATGCGGCGTGAATTGGCTAGATTGACTGGCAAATGATACTTAAAGGGTTGATGGTGGATAGGCAATGGCAAACCTTTAAAGATCATATGGACAAACTTCAACAATTGTACATCCCTGTCTGGAGTAAAAAATAAAATGGGGAAGGTGGTTCAACCATGGCTAACAAGGGAAATTAAGGATAGTGTTAAATCCAAGGAAGAGGCATACAAATTAGCCAGAAAAAGCAGCAAACCGGAGGACTGGGAGAAATTTAGAATTCAACAGAGGAGGACAAAGGGTTTAAATAAGAAGGGGAAAATAGAGTACGAGAGGAAGCTTGCCGGAAACATAAAAACTGACTGCAAAAGCTTCTATAGATATGTGAAGAGAAAAAGATTAGTGAAGACAAATGTAGGTCCCTTGCAGTCGGATTCGGGTGAATTTATAATGAGGAACAAAGAAATGGCAGACCAATTGAACAAGTACTTTGGTTCTGTCTTCACAAAGGAAGACACAAATAACCTTCTGGATGTACTAGGCGACCGAGAGTCTATTGAGAAGGAGGAAGTGAAGGATATCCTTATTAGGCGGGAAATTGTGTTTGGGAAATTGACGGGATTGAAGGCGGATAAATCCCCAGGGCTTGATAGTCTACATCCCAGAGTACTTAAGGAAGTGGCCCTAGAAATAGTGGATGCATTGGTGATAATTTTCCAGCAGTCTATCGACTCTGGATCAGTTCCTATGGACTGGAGGGTTGCTAATGTAACACCACTTTTAAAAAAAAAAATGGAGGTAGAGAGAAAGCGGATAATTATAGACCGGTTAGCCTGACATCAGTCGTGGGGAAAATGTTGGAATCAATCATTAAGGATGAAATAGCAGTGCATTTGGAAAGCAGTGATAGGATTGGTCCACGTCAGCATGGATTTATGAAAGGGAAATCATGCTTGACAAATCTTCTGGAATTTTTTGAAGATGTAACTAGTACAGTGGTCAAGGGAGAACCAGTGGATGTGGTGTATTTGGACTTTCAAAAGGCTTTTGATAAGGTCCCACACAAGAGATTGATGTGCAAAATCAAAGCACATGGTATTGGGGGTAATGTACTGACGTGGATAGAGAACTGATTGGCAGACAGGAAGCAGAAAGTCGGGATAAACGGGTCCTTTTCAGAATGGCAGGCAGTGACTAGTGGAATGCCGCAGTGCTCGGTGCTGGGACCCCAGCTCTTTACAATACATATTAATGATTTAGATGATGGAATTGAGTGTAATATCTCCAAGTTTGCAGATGACACTAAACTGGGTGGCGGTGTGAGCTGTGAGGAGGACGCTAAGAGAGGCTGCAGGGTGACTTGGACAGATTAGGTGAGTGGGCAAATACATGGCAGATGCAGTATAATGTGGATAAATGTGAGGTTATCCACTTTGGGGGCAAAAACACGAAGGCAGAATATTATCTGAATGGTGGCAGATTAGGAAAAGGGGAGGTGCAGCGAAACCTGGGTGTAATGGTACATCAATCCTTGAAAGTTGGCATGCAGGTACAGTAGGCGGTGAAGAAGGCAAATGGTATGTTGGTCTTCATAGCAAGGGGATTTGAGTATAGGAGCAGGGAAGTCTTATTGCAGTTGTACAGGGCCTTGGTGAGGCCCCACCTGGAATATTGTGTTCAGTTTTGGTCTCCTAATCTGAGGAAGGACGTTCTTGCTATTGAGGGAGTGCAGTGAAGGTTCACCAGACTGATTCCTGGGATGGCTGGACTGACACATGAGGAGAGACTGGATCAACTGGGCCTTTATACACTGGAGTTTAGAAGGATGAAAGGGGATCTCATAGAAACATATAAGATTCTGACGGGACGGGACAGGTTAGATGCGGGAAGAATGTTCCCAATGTTGAAGTCCAGAACCAGGGGACACAGTCTTAGGATAAGGGGCAGGTCATTTAGGACTGAGATGAGGAGAAACTTCTTCACTCAGAGTTGTTAACCTGTGGAATTCCCTGCTGCAGTGAGTTGTTGATGCCAGTTCATTGGATATATTCAAGAGGGAGTTAGATATGGCCCTTACGGCTAAAGGGATCAAGGGGTATGGAGAGAAAGCAGGAAAGGGGTACTGAAGGAATGTTCAGCCATGATCTTATTGAATGGTGGTGCAGGCTCGAAGGGCCAAATGGCCTATTCCTGCACCTATTTTCTATGTTTCTATTTGCTGTGCGCAGGTTGGCTGCTGCGTTTCCTACATTACAATAGTGACTACACTTCGAAAAGTACTTCATTGGCTGTAAACTGCTTTGGGACGCCTTGAGGTTGTGAAAGGCGCTATATAAATGCAAGTCTTTCTTAGTTTTCCACAGAGACACACGCCATCTGGCCAATGTAGGTGCGCTCTGTTATCACTCTTCAATCGATTCTGTCACCGTTTCTATACGCGTGTCCCATTCGTTCCAGTTGACTTCGTTTAACCTGGTTTGAGGTGATTTGAAGAACATGTCGTTAAGGACGGCGGGAGAGCGTTGCAAACTGATTGTATCTTTGCCCTCCTGCCCCCCTGCTCTCCTGCCCCCCTGCTCTCCTGCCCACCTGCCCCCCTGCCCCCCTGCTCTCCTGCCCCCCTGCTCCCCTGCCCTCCTGCTCCCCTGACCCCTGACCCCCTGCTCTCCTGCCCCCCTGCTCCCCGGACGTGTCGGGAGCGGCCACGGTGACATTCTGGCACCTCACCCAAGTGTCACATTTCCATGCCACAGTTAGTAACAGTGGGCTATTCGAGCATGGAGGCCATCACCTGATATCCACACCTATGCATTCTCCAGACAAGGCTGAGAAAGGTGAGGGAGGCCATTCGGCCCCTCTGTCGTGGAAATCCTGCAGCTCTGTCGTCACAGCATCCAGCTGGTTACAGAGGTTTTTGTTCACCTCCCCCCACCCCCTCCTGGTGTGAATGGTTCCAGTGTGTGAAGGAGTCATAGGAACATAAGAATTAGAAGCTGGAGTAGGCCATTCGGCCCCTCGAACCTCGAGATCACGGCTGATCATTGACCTCAACTCCACTTTCCCGCCCGATCCCCATATCCTCGATTCCCCTAGAGTCCAAAAATCTATCGATCTCGGCCTTGAATATACTAAACGACTGAGCCTCCACAGCCCTCTGGGGCAGAGAATTCCAAAGATTCATCACCCTCTGAGTGAAGAAATTCCTCCTCATCTCAGTCCTAAATGGCCAACCCCTTATTCTGAGACTGTGACCCTGGTTCTAGACTGTCCAGCCCGGGGGATAAAAGTCTCTTGGCATCTACCCTGTCAATCCCCCTCAGAATCTTGTATGTTTCAATGAGATCGCCCCTCATTCTTCAAAACTCCAGAGTCATTGGACACGGACCCTGGCTGATGTTACGGGCCGTGAAATCTCCCCAGAGGCTGTCCAAACTGAGATCAGGGTTTGGGAACAGGGGATTGGCCCCAATAACTTGGTACCATGCCATGCCATCGGGGACCCTACCCCATAGCTCCAGCTCAGTTTAAAAAAAAAAACAAATTCTGCTACCAACAGTATTGTGATATTGGAGACACAACGATTACCTCAGACACCATCTTCTGTCCTCTCTCCCTTCGGGCGTGAGTCCGACTGTTACCTCGGTGAAACTGTGGCAGTTTTTACATCTCGTCCGTAGCCACTTGGGCAGATTTCTCTCAAAGTAGAGAGTGGTCACAGCCCTCTGGAAAGATTACATCAAATTACATCAAGTCTGCACACAGAAACAGGCCATTTGGTCCGAACCGCTCCGTGCTGGGGTTTATGCTCCACATCAGCCCCTCCCACCCTCTCCATCTCACCCCATCACCATCTCCTTCTATTCCTTTCTCCCCCATGTGTTTATCCAGCTTCCCCTTAAATGCACTAAATAGCCTCCTTCTGTGCCCTAAATTTCTATGAATCTATGATTTGATTTCTGCTATTCACCTCAACCACTCCCCGTTATAGCAAGTTCCATATTCTCACCACGTTCTGGGTAAAGACATTTCAAGAGCTGGGCTTGTATGCTTTGTGTGAAGAAAAGTTTCTCCTGAATTCCCTGTTGGATTGATCAGTGACTATCTTATATTGATGGCCCTGGTGTTGTACTCCCCCATCATCTCTGTGCTTACCCTATCCAACCCTTTCATTATTCTAAAGTCCTCTATCGGGTCACCCCTTGGCCTTCAATCTTTCCTGATAGTTATAACTTCTCAGTTCTGGTATCATTCTTAAAAATCTGTATTGCACCTTCCCCAATGCCATCCTGTTTTATAATACGGAGGCCAAGAACCGTGCACAGTGCTCCAAGTGTGGTCTAACCGAGGTTCGATACAGGTTTAACATAACTTCTCTGCTCTTCAATTCTATCCTTCCAGATATGAACCCCAGTGCTTGTTTTTTTTATGGCCTTATTAGCCTGTGTCGCTGCTTTTGGTGATTTGTGTATCCTCCAGCTCCTCCACCCCATTTACACTCCTGTTATCCAAGCTCTATGGGCTGGCTGGATCTTTGTTTTTTAGGATTTTGGGGCATTAATGGCGGTGAGGCAGTCCTGATACCGCCCGGGAACAGTCAGCAAACTTGGGCAACTGGGCCCTGAGTGTGGCGTGGAGCGCGAAGGGAGGCGTTGTACAACTCTCTTGGGGCGCTCGGCTGGCTGAGCAAGTGAAAATCCCCAGCTAAACAGCCGGCTTTGGAGCACTCTGAGAGAGACCTGGGGAGGAGAAAAAAAACACCAAAAACATTCCCAATACACAGCCCACGCCACACAACATAAATCACACTTGCCTGAGGGCGATGTTGCTTACCTCACTTGTGGCCGCTATGGGTCGGACTGCCCGCTTTCACAGGCGGTCCCAGCAGGGGGTGCTACGGAGCACTACGGGTCGGGCGGGAGCCAAGAATCGAGCCGGTGTTGTAACCAGGGGCGTTGCACACCAGGCCCGCTTCTCCCGGGTGGTAATGCTCCGTGTCCCGCCGAAACCGGCCCCGAAAACCTTGGCGGGGCGCTGGCCGCCCACCCGGGAAAGCTTACCGCCGCCATTGCTGCCCCTCCGGGGCCAAAACCGAGGCAGTCAGCACCAGGAAATTCAGCCCATACGTGTTCTACCAAAATGCACTAGCTCACACTGATCTACACTGGAATGAATTTGCCATTCTGCAAGTTGTCTTGTATTGTTCCTGATTTAAGACTGATTCCAAAGTTTAAGTCAGATTTTCTGGTGACACTGGGGTTCCTTCCACCTACCTGCAGCTTCCAGATCTTCTCACTCTCGCTGGAGATCTTGGTCACCGTCTCTCCCATCAGCGCGATCAGCATGTTGAGGAGCAGGACGAAGGTCAGGATTACGTAGAGCACCAGGAGCATGTGGAAAAGGACGGGGAATCTGGAGTGTTTCTGGATGCCCAGGTCCCCCAGCCCAATGGTGAGCTTGAAGAGCTCCAGGATCGCCGTGCAGAACCCATCAAACGGGCAGTCAGAGGAGGGAGGGCATTCCTCGATCAGGGAGGCCAACGCTGTCGGAAAATCACAAGCATGTCGTGGCCCGTGCTTTGTTGGAAGGAAAGAAAGACCGACAGAAAGGAAGGAAGACAGGAAGGAAAGATAGATACATTTATATAGCGCCTTTCACAACCACCAGGCATCGCAAAGTGCTTTACAGCCAATGTACTTTCGGAGTGCTGTCACTCTTGTAAGGCAGGGAAAGGCCAAAAGGGAAAATATTACCCTGGGGGAAATTCCTCTTCGCCCCCCTCAGCCAATGGGAACCAATCCAGGAGATCATACAACAACAACAACAAACAAAGAGGTCCCAGGGCGCTTAACAAGAGCGATATCAATAAGAACATTTTCGACACCGAGCCACAGGAGGAGAGATTAGGATAGGTGACCAAAAGCTGGGTCAAAGAGGTCGGTTTTAAGGAGAGTCTTAAAGGAGGAGAGAGAGGTGGGGAGGTTTGGGGAGAGAATTCCAGAGCTTGGGGCCCAGGCAACTGAAGGCACGGCCACCAATGGTGGGGCGATGGAAATCGGGGGATGTGTGAGAGGTCCAGTGGTCGCTATAAAGAGACGTCCCGACCAAGTGCATTAGTATTTTACAGAGCCAGGCTTACCTGCTGCAAACCCCACGATAAAAACTGCATAAACCAGCAGGAACCGCAGGATGTCCTGGAGAATAATCTGCCAAAACACAGTCAGAAGGATTGCTGCTTAATTGAACTTGGTAGCGTTATCGCACTCTTTCTGGTTATAGAATCATAGAATGGTTACAGCACAGAAGGAGGCCATTCGACCCGTCGAGCCCGTGCTGGCTCTCTGCAAGAGCACCTCAGCTAATCCCACTCCCCCTGCCCTTTTCCCGTAGCGCTGCAATTCTTTCTCCTTCAGGTATTTATCCAATTCCCTTTTGAAAGTCACGATTGAGTCTGTCTCCACCAGCCTCTCAGGTAACGCATTCCAGATCCTAACCACTCGCTGTGGAAAAACGTTATTCCTCATATCCCCTTTGGTTCTTCTGCCAATCACCTTAACTCTGTGTCCTCTGGTTCTCGACCCTTCCGCCAATGGGAACAGTTTCTCTCTGTCCAGACACCTCATGATTATGAACACCTCGATCAAATACCATAATCACAGGATGGTTTACTGGGGTCCTACAGTTATAAACGGTAAGGACTTTATACAGCCCAACACATCTTGTTAGAAAGAAAGAACGTTATACTTTGCGTTATAATGTTCTCGGGAGGCCCGAAGCAGCTTCATACAGCTTCAACATGCAGTCACTGGCATATTGTGCACAGCAAGATTCCACAAACAGAAAAGAAAGACTTGCATTTCTATAGCGCCTTTCACCACCTCAGGGCATCCCAAAGTGCTTTACAGCCAATGAAGCACTTTTTGAAGAGTAGTCACTGTTGTAATGTAGGAAACTAAGCAGCCAATCTCCCTCAGTAGTGCCCCTCCGACAGTGCAGCGCTCCCTCAGTACAGCGCCTCCGACAGTGCGGCGCTCCCTCAGTACAGCCGCTCCGACAGTGCGGCACTCCCTCAATACCGCCCCTCCGACAGTGCGGCGCTCCCTCAGTAATGCCCCTCCGACAGTGCGGCGCTCCTTCAGTACAGCCCCTCCGACAGTGCGGCACTCCCTCAATACCGCCCCTCCGACAGTGCGGCGCTCCCTCAGTACTGCCCCTCTGACAGTGCGGCGCTCCCTCAGTACAGCCCCTCCGACAGTGTGGCGCTCCCTCAGTACTGCACTGAATAAGGTAAATGAGCAGATAATCTGTTTTTAGTGATGGTGGTTGTGAGTTAATTGTTGGCCCAGGTAACTGGGGAGAGCTCTCCTGCTCTTTGTAAAATAGTGCCATGGGATCTTTACATCCTCCTGACCCACTGGAACACGAGATGGACCCATGAGAATCCATCCAAAGCTCCGCACTTCTGGTAATGAACATAGGAACAGGAGGCCGTTCAACCCCTCCAGCCTTTTCCACCATTGAATGAGATCATGCCAGATCTGTGTTCAGCCTCCTTGGCTCCATACCATAATACCCTTGGCGAGTAGAAATCTATTGAGCCCCAGTATCTACTGCTTTTTGTGGGATAGAGTTCTGCCACCCTTTCTCTCCTGAATGGCCTGGCTCTGATTTTAAGGTTATATCCCCCTGTCCTAGGCCCACCCCACCAGCAGAAAACGTTTCTCACGATCTACCCTGAGAGTGCCAGCTGTGGTTCAGTGGGCTGCACACTCACCTCTGAGTCAGAAAGTTGTGGGTTCAAATCCCACTTCAGGGACTTGTGGACATAAATCTAGGCTGACACTCCCAGTGCAGTACTGAGGGAGTGCTGCACTGTCGGAGGGTGCCGTCTTTCAGATGAGACATTAAACCGAGGCCCCATCTGCTCTCAGGTGGATGTAAAAGCTCCGATGGCACTATTTCGAGGAAGAGCAGGGGAGTTAACCCCGGTGAATTGTGCCAATATTGATCCCTCAATCAACATAAAACAGATTATCTGGTCATTATCACACTGCAGTTTCTGGGAGCTTGCTGTGCACAAATTGGCTGCCCCGTTTCCTACATTACAACAGTGAGTGCACTCCAAAATTACTTCATTGGCTGCAAAGCGCTTTGGGATGTCCAATGGTCGTGAAAGGCGCTATATAAATGCAAGTCTTTTACCAACCAATTCCTTTCAAAATCATAAAAACCTCAATCAAGTATTAGTCTAGAACCAGGGGTCACAGTCTCGGGTCAGCCATTTAGGACTGATAGGAGGAATTTCTTCACTTGGAGGGTGGTGAATCTTTGGAATTCTCTGCCCCAGAGGGCTGTAGATGCTTGGTTGTTGAGTATATTCGAGGCTGAGATCAATAGATTTTGGGGCACTAGGGGAATCAAGGGATATGGTGATCGGGCATGTATTTTATAGTCTCTTGAACATGCTTAGTTCAATTTAACTTTATTTATGCAGCAGATCCAATCAGCCATGTGCAGTTAAAATGGCGTTCCTCATAGACAGTTTCTTAATTACAGACCCAGGGCATTATACCTCCTAGCTAGAGGGCGCTATACATTTTATCATTACATCTTCCCTTTCATAAGAAACAAAATTAATTAAAGTGAGCTTCAATATAAGCTGGTAACTAACTTCTTATGAATACCTGTATTAAACAACTACAAGTTTAACAAACAACAAAACCCTTGTCTTATTGATTCTTTATCCAAGTGTCCAGTGTACATGATTTCTTATTTCTGTACATAATGATAAAATACAACATCCCCACCGACACCTGGGAGTCCCTGGCCAAAGACCGCCCTAAGTGGAGGAAGTGCATCCGGGAGGGCGCTGAGCACCTCGAGTCTCGTCGCCGAGAGCGTGCAGAAACCAAGCGGAAGGAGCGTGCGGCAAACCAGACTCCCCACTCACCCTTTCCCTCAACCACTGTCTGTCCCACCTGTGACAGAGACTGTAATTCCCGTATTGGACTGTTCAGTCACCTGAGAACTCACTTTTAGAGTGGAAGCAAGTCTTCCTTGATTTCGAGGGACTGCCTGTGATGATGATGATGACACAGTGCTCCAGGTATTTTGGTGTTGTGCGGATTCTGTTGCTTCGCCTCAGACGGGTTGTTTCAGTGGTGTTCTGTGCACTGATCGCTTTAGTCCCTTTGTCAATGCTCTGAGGGGAAATATCAGCAACATATCCCTGTTTTCACGTGTTGTCGTTGAAGTGCTGTTTCGTGAGTTGGCAGCGGATCGTCTGTGGGTGTCACTGAGGTCTCTGGAGTTTCGATGAATGTCAACGCGCTTTCTCAGATGTTTCCTATTTCGGTGATACTCACGGCCATCTTCTCTAATGACCCGATATGACCAAATGCCGACTTGTTTCTGAATCTGAGCTTTTTGCCGCTCTTTGCTTTCTGGCGTTTGTTTGAGTCTCACTGTTTCTCCTTCCTGCAGTGTAGGATGTGCTGTAGCACCTCTGTTGTAGGAGTAAGCTTGTTTGGCATGGTTCCTTTGTTGACGATGACGTCGTGTATGATTCTTGGTTTGAGTCGTTCATTTGCGATTGGGATGTTTGTCTTTGTGCGGCGACCGAGCAAGTGTTGTGCTGGCGAACTATCAAGGCCTTCAGTTGGTATGTTTCGCCAGATGAGAAGGTTCATGTAGAGGTCACCACAGTCTTTCTTTGTCTTCTTGGTTAAGCGCTTTGCGAGCTTAACCACGTTCTCAACCTTTCTGTTGCTTTGTGGATATTCTGGTGAGCGTGTTGTATGATCGAATCCATATTCTGTGGCAAAGTTTGTGAACTGTTTTGAGTTGAAGGGAGGTCCATTGTCGGATTGAACCTTGTCTGGAATACCGTGGTTAGAGAAATGCTTCTTGAGGTGTTTGATGACAGTGGCATCTTTCTTTCCATGCAGATTGTCTATCTCGAAATAATCTTAAGTAGTAGTCCACTGTGCATAAGTAGCCTTTGCCATCGAGCGTGAATATGTCACAACCAATCTTTCCCCATGATCTCTGAGGGAGGGTGTGACTTATCAATGGCTCTTTTGGTTGGCTCAGTTGATAGGTGTTGCATGTTTCACCCTTTTTGAAAAGTAGTCTTTTATGTCACTGTTCAGTCCTGGCCAGTAAACAGATTCTCTGTCACGTCGAAGAGTGCTCTCGCCGCCAGTGTGAGCAGCATGAAGTCACTGACGAATGTCGGATCTCAGGGATTTTGGGATGACACAGCGAGAGCCTTTGAAGACTATGCCATCCTGTGTTGTGAGTTCGTCGCGGACTTTGAAGTGTGCAGCGTTTCAGGCGGGCCTTCATGTGTGGTTCCTGGCCATCCCGTTGTGATTTATTGTATGATCACTTGTAGTGTGGAGTCGCTTGCAGTTGTGCATTGTATGGTAGTCAGTCCTTGTTTGGAGAGTGGGAGAAAGTCCACCATGTGGATGCATTCCACTGCAATTTCTGTCTGTGATCTCTTCACACTTTCGAGGTTCGCGCGAGAGTGTATCTGCTAGGTACATTTCTTTTCCTGGTTGGTACTTTATTTCGACATCATATTGGTTGAGCTGAATGAGCGGACGTTGTAGTTGCTTGGGTGCTGCAGATAACTGCTTGCGTCGTATAGCAACCACATGCTTATGGTCTGTCCATAGCGCGATCTTGTGACCATAGACATATTGATGGTTTTCGTTCCATTCCGAAGACTTCAGCTCCTTTTCGATTTGAGAATATCGCGTTTCTGCTGGAGTGAGCTCTCAGCTCGCGTATGCAATTGGTTGTCCCTGTTACAGAAGGACCAATGCAAGACCTTTGCTCGAAGCATCTCCTTGACCTTTTGACCTTCGGTTGCAAGTTTGTGGTCAAAGTACCTGAGCACCGGAGAATCTGTAACGTGTTGTTTGATAGCTTCAAACGCTTTGTCTTGTTCTTCAGTCCATTTCCAGACCGTGTCTTTGCGGTTCGCTGAGGTCTGAAAGATCTGGCAAGAATTTTGTGAGGTACTTTGTCATGCCGACAAGTTGTACACCTGCGACATCCTGCGGTTTCTGCATTTCGTTGATTGCGACCACTTTGCTTGGGTCGGCTTTGAGTCCATCACTAGACAGTATGTGTCCCATGTATTTTACTTGGGAGCTCTTGTATTTGAACTTATCGAAGTTAAATTTGATGTTTTGCTCTCTGCATCTCTGCATGAATTTGCGTAAGTTTGCGTCATGATCGTGATTGGCCTCTTTGTGTCTCACCCCCACCCCCGTCCAGTGATCAAGATATTATCTGCAATCTTGTAGACTCCATCTCGACCCTCGAGGTTCTGGGCCAGCTTCTGCTGGAAGATTTCCGGGGCAGGACTGATGCCAAATGGCATTCTATTATATCGATATCATCCCCATGGAGTCTGGAAGGTCGTGAGGTAGGAGGACTCTAGTTCACATTGCAAGAAACCCTCCTTGCAGTGTGCTTTAGTGAAGACCTTTACATTTAACATCTGTGGCAAGATGTCATTGATCACAGGAAGTGGATAGTGCCCACGTTTCAGGGCATTGTTCAGATGTTGAGGGTCGATACATACTCGTATCTTTCCGTTTGTTTTTGTACAGTCACTGGACTGGATACGCAGTCTGTCGGTTCAACAACTTTCGTGATGATTTGTCGTTCTTCCAACCGATCGAGTTCCTCTTTCAGCGTTTGTTTGATCGCTATTGGCACCTGTCTGGGTGGCATTACACCTGGTGTCACTGATTCATGAAGTTCAGGGTGAACTGTCACTGGCATGTGTCCAAGTCCCTTAAACACATCCGGATACGCATTGTTGACATCAGGTTTTGACGCTAGTGAGACATTTGCCTTGTTCGTAGTTTGCGATTCGCGTGGTTCATTTACCATGGCGATATTCTAATGCTGCACTTGTATCAGTTGTAGCTGTTGAGCAGTGCGTAAGCCAATCAGTGGGGCACTTTGGCCCTCAATGATCACAAAGGGTACAATGTACTTTTGCTTGTTCTTTGTATTTTCCAGTGGCACATTACAAGTCCCTACCACTGGAATGGTTGCATGGTTGTCATATAGTGACAGTGTTGTCTGAGATTCTTTTACCTTTAAGCCTTTAGGTAAGTATCTAAGAGGTAGCACATTGCATGTGGCCCCACAATCTGTTTGCATTTTTACCATCTGACCTTTAATGGAGAAGGTAGCCATAATCTTGTTAGGATACTTTCTGTCAGCTTTGTCCTTGATTGTGCTATCAACTTTACCAAGCACCTTTACAGTCATGACTTCAAAATTAGAATCATCACTGTCTTCATATTGTGCATGAACTTTTGACTTGCCCTTATATTTAGGGTTTGCCTGCACTTTAGAGAAAAGTGATTTTGTTTGCCGCAACTTGTGCAGGTCTTCCCAAATGCTAGACATTTAGCTTTTGACAGCTCATATCTTTTGCTATAATATCTGCAATTGTTCGTGAACTCTTTGTGAATTTTTTCTTTGTGGGTCAGGGTTTCTGTCTGACAGTTTTGACATCTTGAGAGTCTAAATCTGTTTTAGTGAGCTTCATGGATTTCATTTGCGCATCTGTGGCCTCTGTTGCTTTACAGATCTTCACACATATATCGAGTATTAGGCTTGATTCTTGCAACAGCCTCTTACGCAGAGTGTTACCAGATATTCCGCAGACTATGCGGTCTCTGATGAAGTCATCCTTCAAATTGCCAAAATCACATGACTATGCTAGCTCTCTCACTTTCACGAGATATCTGTCAAACCGCTCGTCCCCTTGTACATGGTTGTTAAACTGGTACCGTTCACAGATGATGGTTTTACCTTTACAGTGCTCTTCCCAGAGCTTCAAAATAACCTCAACTTCCTACTTGTCTTCCTCTGATTTGGAGGGAAGATTATTGTGGATATCTAGAGTATCGCTGTCAATGACAGTGTTAAACGTTGCAACCCGAACTCGATCTGTTTTTTTCCACAATATTTGTGATAATTTCATAGCTGTCCCACAGCTGTTTGAATTTTTTCCAGTTGGCTTTCAAATCGCCGGTCACCTGCAATGGAGGTGGGAGAGGAATGTATGCGGGAATTGGCACTTTGGTGGTCATGATAGCTCGCTAGAGTTTAGGACTTTGAGTTTGTCACATACATGTATACAGTTCAAATACCCAGAGGACTAGAACAAGTCTAACAGTAAAATATCATCATGGCCATGTATTTGTAGAAATACATTTTCAATCAAGGCTCTACAATAGCTTATGCTACCTTAAGTTAACTTTACTAATGCCTCTAGATTATTTTACAAGCTTATGACTATTTATCACCCTTCATGGATCCACGCGCGATGTGTAGGAAGCATGCTCTGCACTGCACTGCTTAACGTCGATTTCGATTGGTTCAAAAAAGACTTAACGTTCCAATATTTCGATCGTAAATGCATTTGACGAAAGATCGGAAGTCTCCACTTCTGTATTTTATAGTCTCTTGAACACTCTTAATTCAATTTAACTCTATTTATTCAGTAGACCCCAATCAGCCATGTGCAGTTAAAATGGCGTTCCTCATACAAACAGTTCCTTAATTACAGATCCAGGGTGCTCTATCTCCGAGCTAGAGGGTGCTATACATTATATCATTACATGACGGGAAGGTGGAGTTGAGATCGAAGATGATCTCATTGAATGACGGAGCAGGCTCGAGGAGCCGAATGGTCGACTCCTGCTCCTATTTCTTATGTTGTTATGTTCTTAAATCACCCCTTAACCTTCTATATTCCAGGGAATACAAGCCTAACTTATGTAATCTCTCCTCATAATCTAACCCTTGGGGCCCTGGTAACACTCTTTCCAAGGCCCATAGACCCTTTTGTACCTGTGAGTATGCTCACAGGTTTGTAGAGCTGTTGGGTTGTGAGTGGCTGAGCCAGTCACATGATGTTCACAAGACTCAATAAAACCCCAGCCAGTTGGGTTCGGGGGATCCACGATGAGGCAGGTGGTTGTGAGCAGCCTGGTGGATGAGCTGGTATTGTGACTGTTAAACCTTTGCTAATAAACCAACTAGTTCTTAATAGCACTGCATTGCAATGACTTCTTAAGCAAAGAGCCCATGAAGCAAATACATTGCACCTTTCCAAGGTGCAGTTCCCAGAACTGTACACAGTGCTCCAGGAGGACTGTGTCGCTGTGACAATGCAACAATGCCCCAATACAGAATAGACAAATCATCCTCGAACCGGAACCCAACCAATACTCAGTCTCACTGGGAGCGATGATTTTGACGTACTTTCTCAATCATCACGCAGTAAATGCCCGTTAGCTTGAAGCCTCGTGTGAAATACAGGACGTTGAACCATCCCAGGGCCAGAGCCACAACGAGCAGTAATCTGGAACCTTCCACGTCTGCCCAACATGAGTAGTTGAAGGCGATCACGAACACGGACTGGAGAAAACTATCAAAATAAAAAAACAATTCAAACGCTTGTACGCCCCGACCTAGAGTTCTAACCTGGACAACACACGCGCAGGGGAAGCAATGCTGGCGGACTGACTGAGCGAGCTCCGCCTCTGACATCATCGGCAAAAGAGCCGGAGGGGAGAGCAGAAGAATGTTTTTACGCAGCGAGTTGTTGTGATCGGGAACGCGCTGCCTGAAAGGGCGGTGGGGCAAGAGTGAGGGGGGAGTGGGACTAATTGGATTGCTCTTTATCAGAGCCGGCACAGGCACGATGGGCCGAATGGCCATGTGATTCTATGGTGAGCCAGTAATGAACTGTCTTTTTTGCTCCAAGATTTACCCCTTCCTTTCCTGTTGGCCTCCCCTCCCCTCCTCCACCCCTTCCAGCTCCCTCCCCTCTACCCCACCCTCTCTACCGGCCCCCCCCGCCCTCTCTACCCGCCCCCCCCGCCCTCTCTACCCGCCCCTACCCGCCCCCCCCACCCTCTCTACCCGCCCCCACCCGCCCCCCCCACCCTCTCTACCCGCCCCCACTACCCGCCCCCCCCACCCTCTCTACCCGCCCCCCCCACCCTCTCTACCCGCCCCCCCCACCCTCTCTACCCGCCCCCCCCACCCTCTCTACCCGCCCCCCCACCCTCTCTACCCGCCCCCCCACCCTCTCTACCCGCCCCCCCCACCCTCTCTACCCGCCCCCCCCACCCTCTCTACCCGCCCCCCCCACCCTCTCTACCCGCCCCCCCACCCTCTCTACCCGCCCCCCCACCCTCTCTACCCGCCCCGCCCCCCCCACTACCCGCCCCCCCACCCTCTCTCACGCACTCCCTCCCTCTCTCTCTCTCTCTCTCTCACACACTCCCCCCTCTCTCTCTCTCTCTCTCTCTCTCACGCACTCCTCCTCTCTCTTTCTCTCACGCACTCCCTCTCTCTCTCACGCACTTCCTCTCTCTCTCTCTCTCACGCACTCCCTCTCTCTCTCTCTCTCTCACGCACTTCCTCTCTCTCTCTCTCACACACTCCTCCTCTCTCTCTCACACACTCCCTCTCTCTCTCTCTCTCTCTCCGCACTTCCTCTCTCTCTCTCACGCACTCCCTCTCTCTCTCTCTCTCTCACACTCTCTCTCTCCCCCCCTCGCTCTCTCTCTCTCTCTCACACACTCCCTCTCTCTCTCTCTCTCTCTCTCTCACACTCTCTCTCTCTCTCTCTCTCTCTCTCTCACACACACTCCCTCTCTCTCTCACACTCTCTCCCTCTCTCTCCCCCCCCTCGCTCTCTCTCTCTCTCTCACACACTCCCTCTCTCTCTCTCTCTCTCTCCGCACTTCCTCTCTCTCTCTCATGCACTCCCTCTCTCTCTCTCTCTCTCTCACACTCTCTCTCTCTCCCCCCCTCGCTCGCTCTCTCTCTCTCTCTCTCACACACTCCCTCTCTCTCTCTCTCACACTCTCTCTCTCTCTCACACTCTCTCCCTCTCTCTCCCCCCCCTCGCTCTCTCTCTCTCTCTCTCTCACGCACTCCCTCGCTCTCTCACACACTCTGATAGTAACTGACGAGGGAACTTACTACAGAATCTGAAAGGCTCCATCGACCAGCACGGAATGTAGATTGGAACGCCTCAGGTACATCATCTCAGCTCCCTGAAAGACACAGACAGACAATCTTTCAGCATTTGCCAGAGTTTTGTGACCGTCTATTCCCACGTTCCTCCCCTCCTCGGCTCTGTGAGCACACGATCCAATCAGTCGCTCTCCCCGCCCCTTCCCCCTCAAGCACTTATCCATTTCCCCTGTAGTGCAGGGTGCCCAAACTGTTCCTCAGATCAGAGAACGCTATGAGTAGATTTGATAGAGGTGTTCAAATTCATGAAGGGTTTTGATAGAGTTTGATTAGTTTATTTAATATATCCCTTTTTTTATTTTAAATGCACTTATCTCATTATTAATCTCATCATCCAGAGTCAAGTCCACCTGTTCGATCTCTCTGGTAAATATTGAAGCAAAATAATGATTTAATATTTGTGCCAGCCCTCTATTGTTACCTGTGGTATTATCCTGTCTATCCTTCAATGGCGCTATTCCTATCCCAACCCTCCCTTTTTTATTGATGTGCCTGCAAAATATTTTACTATTTTTTATGTTCCTTGATAATTTAAGTTCTCTTTGCCTTCCTAATTGTTTTATTGACTTCTCTCCTAATCTTTTTGTATTCTCCCTAATCATGCACTCCCCTGCTGTCTATGTACTTAATGTCTGCCTCTTTCCTTACCCTCAACTGTTCCCTTATGGCTTTATTCATCCATGGAGTCTCAGTAGTGTTTAGTTTGTTCTTTCCTTTTAGTGGAATATATTGTTCCTGCACTCTGTTGAACACCATTTTAAATGTTTCCCATTGCTGTTCTACATCATTTTTTGCCAATATTGTTGCCCATTTTATTTTCCCAAGTTCTAATCTCAGCCCCTCAAAATCAGCTTTTCTCCAATCTATTATCCTGGTTCTTGTCATACTTATGTCCTTCTCAATTATCATCTTAAAGCATATTATATTACGGTCACTATTGCCGAGATGTTCCCCCACTTTTACTTCTTTTATCTGCTCTGGTTCATTCCCCATTACTAGATCCAATAGTGAAGCCTCCCTTGTTGGGCTTTTTACATGTAGGGTTCGAAAGGAGTCCTGTACACATTGTAGGAACTCAATTCCTTTATCCCCGTTACCTCCCTCTTCTATCCAATTAATATTAGTTGAAATCCCCCGTGATTATTATTCTGTTTATTATTCATTTCCCTAATTTGTCTGCATATTTCTTCCTCCACTTCCCTTCCACTAATAGATGTTCTGTAGACTGCACCCATTAGTGATTGATCCTCTATTATCTTTTATCTCTATCTACATGGATCCAATTTTTCTACTGTCATTATGTTATCCCTAATAAGTACAGCTACTCCACCTCCCCTTTTTCCCTCTCTATCTTTTCTAAATATGTTATACCTGCAATGTTTTATTCTCCTGATTTTTCATTAGCCATGTCTCAGTAATCCTGACTGTCTGGTTCCTCACAACGCATGATTGCCTCCAGCTCCCCTGTTTTATTACAGACACTGTGTACATTGCTGTACAGACAGTTTAACTCATTTTTAATAGGATTTCCTCCAACTTTATGTTCAACCATATTTTTAGACTCCAGTTCTATAATTCTATTTTTTTTTCTTGCCATCAATGTCCTTCCTTACATTATTCTTCGCTATGCTCCCTTTTTCTGTTTTGTTTATATTTAGGCTGGTTACATTTCTTGTAGATCCTTCCCCCCCTCTTACTCATTTAAAGCCTTTTCTCCCTATTTACCCCAGAGGGAGCTTTACTCTGTATCTAACCCATTGTACCTGCCCTGGGAGTGTTTGATGGGACAGTGTAGAGGGAGCTTTACTCTGTATCTAACCCCATGCTGTACCTGGCCTGGGAGTGTTTGATGGGACAGTGTAGAGGGAGCTTTACTCTGTATTTAACCCCATGCTGTAACTGGCCTGGGAGTGTTTGATGGGACAGTGTAGAGGGAGCTTTACTCTGTATCTAACCCCGTGCTGTACCTGCCCTGGGAGTGTTTGATGGGACAGTGTAGAGGGAGCTTTACTCTGTATCTAACCCCATGCTGTACCTGGCCTGGGAGTGTTTGATGGGACAGTGTAGAGGGAGCTTTACTCTGTATTTAACCCCATGCTGTAACTGGCCTGGGAGTGTTTGATGGGACAGTGTAGAGGGAGCATTACTCTGTATCTAACCTGTGCTGTACCCACCCTGGGAAAGTTTGGTGCTGAAAGATAATGTGTGCAAAATTCACAAAGGATGAGGTATTTTGAAAAGTGTTTAAATTCAGGGGACACTGTCTGCGGGAGCTGCGGGTCTGTGGATCCGTGTGAACTGGTTTATATTTGGGCTTCAGTAACGACCTCAGGTGGGAGAGGAAGGTTGTGACCTGCTGTTTGTCGAAAAGTGAAAGGCAAACCTCACCACACAGTGGACCCACCTCCTTAACCAGAAAGTAGACAGCGGTCAGCAGGATATAACACTGTGCCTGATTGAGCCAGGGCACATAACTCCATGTCGATACTGAGGTCTGTGCAAAATCAGCAAAAAGATCATCAATTAACATCAATAAAACAACAACGTGTATTTATATAGCACCTTTAACATAGTGAAACATCCCAGGGCGCTTCACAGGAGGATAATGAGATAAAAATTTGACACTGAGCCGCATAAGAAGAAATGATGGCAGATGACCAAAAGCTTGATCAAAGAGGTAGGAGGGGAGAGATAGCGAGGTGGAGAGGTTTAAGGAGGGAGTTCCAGAGCTTGGGGCCCAGGCAACAGAAGGCACGGCCACCGATGGTTGAGCGATTATAATCAGGGATGCTCAAGAGGGCAGAATTAGAGGGGCACAGACATCTCGAGGGGGGGGGGGGGGAGAGAGGGGAGAGTTGTGGGGCTGGGGGAGATTACAGAGATAGGGAGGGCAAGGCCATGGAGGGATTTGAAAATAAGGATGAGAATTTTGAAATCGATGCGTTGCTTAACCGGGAGCCAATGTAGGAGCACAAGGGTGGTGGATGATCGGGACTCGGTGCGAGTTAGGATGTGGGAAGCCGAGTTTCGGATCACCTCTAGTTTACGGAACGTAGAATGTGGGTGGCCAGCCAGGAGTGTGTTGGAATAGTCAAGTCGCGAGGTAACAAAGGCATGGATGAGGGCTTCAGCAGCGGATGAGCTGAGGCAGGGGCGGAGATGGGCAATATTATGGAGGTGGAAATAGGTGATCTTAGTTATGCCATGGAGTCCATTATTAAAGAAGCAGTAGCAGGACATTTGGAAAAGCAAAGTTCTCTGAGGGTTGTAAATCTGTGGAATTCGCTGCCTCAGAGAGCTGGGACATTGAATAAGTTTAAGACAGAGATAGACAGTTTCTTAACTGATAAGGGATTAAGGGGTTATGGGGAGCGGGCAGGGAAGTGGACCCGAGTCCATGATCGGATCAACCATGGTTGTATTAAATGGCAGAGCAGGCTCGAGAAGCCGTATGGCCTGCTCCTGCTCCTATTTCTTATGTTCTTATGTGGTCGGAAGCTCATTTCAGGGTCAAATATGACACCAAGGTTGCGAACAGTCTGGTTCAGCCTCAGACATACATCAAAGATTCAATAAAGCGATATAATACATTAAGATAGTGATATAAAACACTAATAATGGTCATTATCACATTGCTGGTTGTGGGAGCTTGCTGTGCACAAATTGGCTGCCGTATTTCCCACATTACAACAGTGACTACACTCCAAAAAGTACTTCATTGGCTGTAAAGCTTTTTAGGACATCCTGAGGTTGTGAAAGGCGCTATATGAATGCAAGTTCTATCTTTCTTTACTTTCTTTGATGCAGTGATGTCGAACACAAATATGATGCGATATAATCCGCTAATATCGTGCAATTTAACACCGTCGCTCTCTGAGTGCTGCTGTTCAGTGTTGCGTTTAATTATTAGTGATTGCTCAGTAGATCTGTGAGTGTCTGCAATCTCGAGCTGTTGTCAGGAGTGAGCTGGTTTGTGGCATGGTACCTTGCTCCGCTGGGGTTGGTAGGAGGCCACGATGGTCAGGGTGATTATGTACGTGAGGTAAAACACCAAGCTGACGATGAATATGTAACTGCCGAAATCTTCCCACTTCTTCTGCAGCAGCTCGTTCATCGGTTCCACGCAGAGCATCTCGTGTCGGTTCTGGAATCCGGAGACACACGTCAGCCTGTCCCTGCTCACCGCGTATCAGTTCTTCAAACACAAGCCCCCCCCAACCCCTACTCCCTCACCCCCCAGGGAGAGGAGGAGGGGAGGAGGGGAGGGGAGAGGAGGGGAGGGGAGGGGGAGAGGAGAGGAGGGGAGGGGAGGGGAGGGGAGGGGAGAGGAGGAGGAGGGGAGGGGAGAGGAGAGGAGGGGAGAGGAGGAGGAGGGGAGGGGAGAGGAGAGGAGAGGAGGGGAGGGACAGTTTAATGGTTGATTCCTGCCATTCCCAGCTGCCTTTAGACCCCGGGCTGGGGGGGGGGGTTTGATACTCACCCGGTTCCTGCTGCTGGAAACCACTGTCTGCAGCACCGAGTTCTCCTCGATTGTATCGACTCCCGACAGGTCGTACAGGGAGCAGGACACCGGGCCGTACTCCCACTGCGTGAATTTCCGGGAGAGGTGCTTGTACCTCTTTTGCTTTATTTCCCGTCCCAGAATATGTTTAAATATCTGCGGAGAACGAGAAATGTTTAGTGTCTGGGGAGGGCCGCTCAGCCTGCGACTGTCTGCAGACATCACAAGCGGGGACCCTGGAGAGTGAGAGTGACAGGGTACTTGCTCCCAATAGGACACATCATGGATAGGTGGAGGCCATTCGGCCCCTCGAGCCTGCTCCGCCAACAATCAGATCCTGGCTCATCCGTGCCCCAGTTACCCACCTTCGCTCCATATCCCTCGATCCCCTGACCCAACAAAAATCCATCGATCTCAGTCTGGAAAGCCCCTATTAACCCCCAGCACCCACAGCCTTTAGTGGGGAGAGAGTTCCAGATTCCCGCTGCCCTTTGTGTGAAGAAGTGCTTCCTGACATCACCCCTGAACGGCCGGGCTCTAATTTTAAAGTTCTGCCCCCTTGCTCTGGACTCCCCCCACCAGAGGGAATAATGGGGGAAATTTGAACCCCCCCAAAACGGGCGGGTTTGGGTCGGGCAGGAGCTCGACCCAAATGTTAAAAATCTGAGACCCGCCCACCTCAGGATTTAACAGAGGCGGGATGGGGGTGAGCGACCAATCAGCTCGCAGGGGTGGATTGGCTATTTAAGTATTACTATTACAGCGGTGTGCCTCAGAATTAACCCCCGTTTTACATTTAACCCCGGGCCTCGGGAAACCTGGCAGCTAAATGGAGGCAAGGGCTGCTGGATCCAGGAGGTAAGTGCCTTCCCACATCTGCTGGATCCATTTTACCTGCTTCACCCACACCCCTGCCCCATGATTGGCGATTCCCCCCCAACCCTTCCGATCCCCCCACCTCCCGCCCCCCTCCTTCCCCGACCCCTCCCTCCTCTGACCTCTCCCCCCTCCCCCTTCCCCTCCCCCTCCCTCCTCTGATGCGTCCTTACTACACAGTATAATTGCACACGAGGCCCATGCTTGAGAGAAGGTCAGTCTGTGACCTGTCCTTTATTCCTTAGCACTCAAGTGCTGGAAGTGGGTGGAGCTTCCCCTTTTATACCTGAAGGTCCAGGTTAGGAGTGTCTCCCACAAGTTCACCACCTAGTGGTCAGTGTTCTCACGGTGTACAACTCGGGTCAGATTATACATGGGTTACAATGCTGGTTGAATACATGACATCCCCCCCTCTGCGCTGCCCAGTTGTGGCCGGGGAGCTCGAC
This sequence comes from Pristiophorus japonicus, assembly GCF_044704955.1. Lineage (NCBI taxonomy): Eukaryota > Metazoa > Chordata > Chondrichthyes > Pristiophoridae > Pristiophorus > Pristiophorus japonicus. Next base: position 5,075,914 of record NC_091992.1, on the reverse strand, counting down.
ATAGAACGGTAACCAGGACGTGCTGTTATATTCGGCAAGACCCGAGCAAACCCGTTCCGGATTTCCCGACGCTAACCTCCCCCCCCCACCCCCCCCAAGCCTCCGAGTTAATATCCAGCCCCGTCTCTCTCTATCCTCTGACCCTGTCTATCCTTCTCTATCCCTGTCACATCCTTTAATCATCTTAAACACCTTGATGAGACCAGCCCTTGAGCCCGAGGCAGCACAAGGCAGTGACTGCAGGGGGAGCTCGGTACAACTGTGGTGAGGGGGGCCCTCTAGTGTTCAGTTTGCAATGTGCAAGCTCGCCACAGGCCCGTCATTGGGCACATACCGGAAACTCTGGGAAAGGACAGGGAAACTCTGGGAACGTCCTCTCCGATCCCCTGGATGCACCGTGTAACCAACAAGCTTTATCAATCCCATCCCCCACCCCCTGCCCTTTTACCATTTGGAACTTGTGTCAGTCCCCGCACACTGAAACGGATTCACCTATTGGGGGGGGGGGGTGAGGAGGTGGGGGGGGGGGGTGAGATGGGGGCGAGGCGGGGGGGGGGGTGGGTGAGATGGGGGCGAGGCGGGGGGGGGGGTGGGTGAGATGGGGGCGAGGCGGGGGGGGGGTGGGTGAGATGGGGGCGAGGCGGAGGTTGAGGCAAGCTGGGGGTGAGGGGAGTGAGGTGGGGGGACGGGGGGCAGGGAGGATGAGGGAGCGGGTTGGGGGGGGCGAAGAGGGTGAGGGGGCGAGGCCAGGGGGGGGGTGGAGTGGGGGGGGGCGTGGCGAGGTGGGGCTGGGTGAGGGACAGGAGGTGAGCACAATCGTGTCACTGTGTGGGGTGGGGGTACGATAGGACAATGGTTCTGTTACTGAACAAGTAATCCACAGGCCTGGTAATAATCCAGCAGTCGGAGAATTTGAATGTAGTTTTAAAAATGTGGAGGTTAAAACAGCGCCGGGACCAATATCCTCGCGGGGAGTTTTGCTAGTGCTGTTAGGGAGGGTTTAAACTTGCTTGGCAGGGGAATGGGAACCTGAGAACTAATTCAATAGGGAAGGAAGTAAAGCTGAAATTGGATAGCAAGAATTTAGAAAGCGAATCTGTATGACAGAGGAAACGAGGATTAGTAAGTAGCAATCAAGGAGGTCTTCCTGTGCTGAATGGTAGATACTTTAATGTAAGGAGTATAGTGAATAAGGCGGATAAGCTAAGAGCACAGGTAGACACTTGGGAGTATGACATTATAGCCATTACAGAAACATGGCTGAAAGAGGGGCAGGTTTGGCAGATCAATATTCCTGGTTACAGGATTTTTAGACAAGACAGAGAGGGGGTACAAAGGTGGGGCGGAGGGGGGGTTACGGTATTGATTAAAGAAACTATTACAGCGGTGAGGAGAGATGATATAGAAACATAGAAAATAGGTGCAGGAGTAGGCCATTCGGCCCTTCGAGCCTGCACCGCCATTCAATAAGATCATGGCTGATCATTCCTTCAGTACCCCTTTCCTGCTTTCTCTCCATACCCCTTGATCCCTTTAGCCATAAGGGCCATATCTAACTCCCTCTTGAATATATCCAATGAACTGACATCAACAACTCTCTGTGGCAGAGAATTCCACAGGTTAACAACTCTCTGAGTGAAGAAGTTTCTCCTCATCTCAGTCCTAAATGGCCTGCCCCTTATCCTAAGACTGTGTCCCCTGGTTCTGGACTTCCCCAACATCAGGATCATCAAATGAGGCCATATGGGTAGAATTGAAAAATAAAAAAGGGGCGATCACACTGCTGGGCGTGTATTATTGGCCCCCAAACAGTGGGAGGGAGATAGAGGAGCAAATATGTCAGCAAATTTCTGTGAAGTCTAAAAACCATAGGGTAGTAATAGTAGGGCATTTTAACTATCCAAATATTGATTGGGACAAATATAGTGTGAAGGGTATAGAGGGTGTGGAATTCTTCAAATGCATTCAAGAAAACTTTTTTAGTCAGTATGTAACAAGCCCAACATGAGAGGGGGCAGTCTTGGATTTAGTTTTGGGGTATGAAGCTGGGCAGGTTGAAGGGGTATCAGTGGGAGAGCACTTGGGTGCCAGTGATCATAATTCAGTCAGATTCAAGGTAGTTATAAATAAGGACAAGGATAGACCAGGAATAAAAGTCCCAAATTGGGGAAAAGCTAACTTTGCTAAGTTGAGGAGTGATTTGGCCACAGTGGACTGGAAACAGCTACCTGTGGGTAAATCAGTGTCGGAACAGTGGGAGGCATTCAAGGAGGAGCTCCGGAAGGCTCAGGCCAAACATGTGCCCTTAAAGAAAAAGGCTGGGAATAACAATTCTAGAGCCCCCTGGGGGACTTACAGGGGAGGATTAAGAAAAAAAGGGACGCTTATGTCATATACCAACGGCTAAATACTGTAGAATCTTTGGAGGAATATAGAAAGTTTAGAGGTAAAATTAAAAAAAGATATTAGGAATGCTAAGAGAGCATGAAAAATTCTTGGCAAGTAAAATTAAGGAAAACCCAAAGATGTTCTATAAATATATTAAGAGTTAAAGAAAGGGCAGGGCCTATTAGAGACCATAGGACAAGCACTCTATACTTCTAAGTGGTGTACCGTTTAATGTGTATACCCTTTACTTATTCGTGCATTACCTCACATTTCTCTGAATTAAATTGCATTTGCCACTGCTCTGCCCACCTGACCAGTAGATTGATATTGTCCTGCAGTCCCACACCACCGTGGTATCAAACTGCTCGATCTCCCGCCCCCTTCTCACAGGAGCTCTGGATAGCCAATCAGTGCCGTTCTTTGCCAGCGACGCCGACATCCGAGGGAAAGCCGCCATTTCACAGAATCACAGAAATTTACAGCACAGAGAAGGAGGCCATTCGGCCCATCGTGTCTGCGCCGGCCGACCAAGAGCAACCCGGCCTAATCCTACTTTCCAGCTAACTCTCGCAGATTACAGCACTTCAGGTGCACATCCAAGTACTTTTTAAATGTGGTGAGGGGTTTCTGCCTCTACCGCCCTTTCAGGCAGCGAGTTCCAGACCCCCACCACCCTCTGGGTGAAGAAATTTCCCCTCAAAGCCCCTCTAAACCTCCCCCCAATTACTTTAAATCTATGCCCCTGGTTGTTGACCCGTCTGCTAGGTGGGATAGGTCCGTCCTTTCCAATCTATCGAGGCCCCTCATACTTTGATGCACCTCAATAAGGTCTCCCCTCAGTCTCCTCTGTTCCAAAGAAAACAACCCCAGCCTCTCCCATCTTTCCTCATAGCTAGAATTCTCCAACCCCGGCAGCCCCCTGGTCAATGCCCCGTGGGCCCTAAGGGGGAGAGCTGGTTGGGAGACCGGAGCATGGACCTACCCCGATCTTGCCGGTGCGGGCAGCGAGACGCAGAGGGGTCAGACC